>NW_026623245.1:2118691-2325229 GCF_030028575.1 Malurus melanocephalus | reverse complement strand
ACTGGGAATATATTGCTAAAGGATTAASTGGTTCCCAGTACCCATCAATGCCAACTCCTCCACACCCCTAAAGTTTTCTCTACAGATTGTGACAAGAGGGATGGTGTTAGTACAGGATGGAGTGGKGAATTCAAAACCTCTGTTTCACCAGTTTTTCTAGGATGGAAAGAGCCACTCCTGCAAATGCCATTCCCAAAACAAAGCCAGGAACAGCAACAACCAGGTGGAATGAGAGCACACATTTGCACAACAGGCTGGAGTGGAGCGAATTAATCCCTGGTGTAAATTCACAGGCACCAACCAAACTCCATTCAGAGTCATTCGGATTAGTAAATAAAAAGAGATGAACCCTTGTCCCTGTCCCACTAATCCTGCTCCCACTGCTGCTAAAACTCAAACTCCCACTGTTTTTGGTGATGCAGAATTTGGATTTCTCAAAAATCTCCTAAAACCTCTGCAATATTCTTAGCAATATGGACAGAAGGAAAACTGCCTGTTTACTCTCCACTATTGACAAAGGTTTTCCAAGTGAACTGGAACAGGCAGGGAATGGCATTCCTGTGTAACAGGGAGTGGCACTGATATATTGGTTATTTCCCCCCCTGCTTCATCAGATCCCTCTCAGCAGGAAACATTATACTTTAATGCAGATTTCCTGGATTTCCAGCAAAATCCCTTGTCAGCTCCCCATACAGCACACGCAGGAGTCAGACAGCACTTGCAATTCTATTAAGAACCATTTTAGATTAACCCAACTTCCATAACCTACCTAATATAACACAAATATTAATACATTATAGTTATTTCATCTAATTAGCTTTTCATTGTTTTAACCCAAGTGCAATCTCACATCTTGTTCTCCAGTTCTCTAATACTGGATGTACAGAGCACAATATGATAAATGAAAATGTGTCCCAAGCTCATTAAAACATAGTTAAAAATCTGTCTTAGCAGAAGCCAAACTGAATCCCTCCATCTCTGGCAAAGACCAGTTTTTAATTCTGATATGACTTCATGTCACTGCAAACTTCTTCATATGGAAAAAGCTCCAGCTTGTACTGACTGTGGCAGGCTGCCTGCTCAGGGGACAAGCTGGTGGCGGTGCAGCATCCCAGATCTCCTCGGAAGGAAATTCCAATTCCATGTCTTAGCCTTYATTTTCATGACCTACCAGGATGGGCCAGGCTGAAACYGCAGCAAAGAATATTTGTMCTTTCCCAGCAGGAYCTCTCCTAACAAACATATGATGGTGGAAACTCCTAGGACTCAGCTGTGTGCATCCCAAAATTTGCAGTTTTCCCCGGGAAACTGAGCTGGGGCTCAGTTTTTCACCAAGCACAGGTTTACAGACACAGCTTGATATGGGCAGCACCCAGCTGCTGTCCCTCTGCAAAATTCTATACTGATCTAGGTTTCTTTGTTGGAATCTGTTTATTAGCAAGAAAATCTATTTTTTCTTTAAAAATTAAATTTTTAAAAAAGAAAATTTTTAGCCATCCTGGTGTCCCAAGTATATATTTCAGAAGGTTAAAATTAAAAAGGTAGAGCCTAAACCCACAAAATGTATTCATTAAAAAAAAAACCACAAAAAACCAAAACCAAAACAAAAAACAGGTGATTTGCAGCCCTACCTCATGATTTTTTAATGCTTGGGTTTCCAACAATGCAAATGCTACCATGAATAATAAAATTTTAAAGCAAAAACAGTGATGCCTGTGAAGAATAGGAAACCCAGATTTTTTTTAGTAGAAAGGCAGGGGTGTGGAACATACTGTCACAATTTATTAGAAAAGTCACAAATCTTGCCTTTTTCAGGGCAATATAAGACCCATCAGTTCACAAGAGGTTCAAATACCTCCAGGATATGGGGAACAGATAAGGAGAAATTTTAAAAAATTTAAAAAAATAAAAGGGGAAAGGGAAGAAGAGAAACAAAATAAAATAGCTCAACTGAGTGACTATGCAGTCATTTTAGAAAAATAGAAATAAACACTTGCAACTTCTCACACAGAGAGGAGGTATTATAAAAACATGAAACATTTGTTTCCTGCTTTTTAAAATAATGTTTCCTTACAAATATCTTCCCACCTTAGACAGCATTTCAAACATCTCCATTTCCTTTCTGCATATACAGACACTGAAGCTACAATCTAAATGTTAAGCATATACCGAAAAGCATGGCTAAAAATGGATATTCCTCCCAAATAACACAGTTCTACCGGACCTTTACTTCCAGCAGCTTTCAGAAGAAGACTTCTGAGCTAATCTTCCTCTCAGACTTGTTATCTTATTTCCCCAACACAGAATAAATGAAGGCTGGAATAGACTTCCCATGTCCATTAAAATTATGTCATTAACCAATCATATTTTAGCATGCCAAGAGAAAATAAAAAGCCAAACAAAACCAGACAATWTTTTCCCCCCCCACACTAGTCACAAAGCCTTGAAAAATTCTAGAACTGCATCGTTCAACCTGGTTCCAAATGTGTTGTAAAATTATTAYAACACATAAGAAAAGCAGTTATTTAAGGCAGAGCCTTTCACGTCAAACAGTGTTTCCTGTCAAAACAATCAGTCCTCCTTTAGATATCATACTGATAAAAATACTATATGATATTTCTCAATTTTATATGGACAAGGATTCAGGAAAAATGTTTTTTGTGTTATTGTTATTAAATCCACATTAAATGTATTATGTGCTATATGTCATTTCCCACCAGCTCTGCCATTAACTCCATACCAGCTGGTGCTCACTGCACTAAACTCTAATATACTGAACTCAGATATTGCTTACAATTCCAGAGTTAAGCTGAAAACATCCTCCAAGTAGAAAAATAAGTCTGATTTTTCACTTAGCAAGAAGTTAAAGTTAACACCTGCCTCAATTTGAAGTTGTCCGGGTTTTTGAAATATATATAAACAGAAGCATCTACAGAAGCAACAAGGAAAAATCACAGCTGAAACAACCCCAAATTTCATATTTGTCACATGCATCACCACAACAAATCCTTTAAATATGGTTGTGCTTTTCTGACTTGTGTCCGATGGTCYCTATAGTGTTAAATATTCAAAACCCCAAAAGCAAAGGCTGTGTATGGTTTACTACACAGGGTTGCTATACAGTTTCTGTATCTTAGGATTTTAACATAATTTTAGGATGTGATGCTATTACTGGTTGTTACACATGGAAGTCTTTAATGCTTATTAATCGTCCTCACACTTGGCCCTCTCAACTGCTTCTACAAAGGAGACAAATGCTACAAGCACTGTGCACAAAACAGCCAGGGCAGGGAATTCCAAGTATTCCTGGACACCACAGCTCCTACCCACAGCACAGGTTAGAGACAGAAGGAGGTCCCCAGCACATCCAGGGCACTCCCACCAATCCTGCCTGCAAAACTGGACRCAGAGGCCCAGGAACAGCAGTCCCTAGACCCACAGGTAGGAACTCTGGCACAGTGAAATCTGTGAATGGCACAGCACATATCTGTCYTAGAGGACAATTCCTAATGCCTTAGGAGACCTCATTCATCACTCATCATCATCTAATACCAGTCTCCACCTCAATCTTCCAGTCCTGTTCTTGGTATCCATAATCACCAAGAAGGACCATACACGAATAAGCATCTCCCACTTTAGGACTTTCCTAGAAACCCTGACAGAGCATTGGGCTCACACATGAAATATTCTGATTGCAGACACAGCACCTTATTAACGTTTTCCTCACCTTGGAACAAGGAGGGACAATCCTTGGGACAATCATTTCAAAACAGACTACACATGAAGAAATGTTGTGTCTTTCTGGATTTTGGGAAACCACTGCTGTTACAGAGAGCGTGACTGCTGGTGGGAAGCAGCATTTGTCCCTGTGAGGAGTTTATGGGAGTAAGAAAAGTTATAGTGCATTTAGGGTAGGAAATAAATTTTTGATGACTCTAAAATGATACATCTGTGCATAAGWATAGACACATGCATACACTGAAGTGTGAGTCTATATAATAAACAGCAGCATTTCTTTATGGATTGAAACCCAATTTCTATTATCCTCAGTCTTAGCACATGAATTATCGGGTTAAACCTTTTTAAGGCAGCTGATTTTGCATCCCTCAAACTTTAGAGGCACAATGGAAAATGCTATTAATTCTCTGGATTTTTGAGGAGGGGTCAGGACTTTCAGGAAAATTTTTCACTTTTTGAGAGCATTCCAAACCTGAAGTCATTGAACCCATTTGCCATTTTTCCAGTTCCACAGAGCTCAGGTTACTCTGATGGTTTCCAGCACCTCTGGACCAGTCTTACCGAATCCCCAGCATACTTAAACTCCCAAAACAAATCTCAAGCATGGCATTCAACTTCTGACTTCTTATCCATCATTACGAACTCGGTAAGACTTTCTCTAAATCCCTCCAGCASCTTCCCTGTCATCATCAGCAAAAATTAAAGCATTTTGCCCTTTCTTTGATGGACAAACTTTGTCTTTCTTTGACAACTCTSCCTCCCCCCATCTATCTTCTACCATTTCCATGCATCACTACCAGGGATGGAGCTTTGAGAGCTTTGGCAACTCCCAGACTGCAAGTCCACAATSTCCTCTCTCAAACCCCTCTTTTAGATTCTTCTCTGCTAACATTGCAATGCTTACAAATAATCACAGAATTCTTTACCAGATGGGTGGAATCTGGCCTTTACTACACAAACATATATAAAATATTTCTTCAAAATGCAATGTGCATAAAAATATAAGGGAAGGAAGGCTCATAAGGAGAAAGAATATGTTTGATTGAACTAGCTGATASAGTCTGAAGAAATGGACATGTTCATTCCTTGGCTATACCAATTYATTTGGTAAACAAGATTACCTAATCTTTCCATCTCTCACATCCAGAGGGAAACTATAGCAATCACCCTCCTGGAAAAATGTACATTTTACTGCACCCTCCTCCTAAACCAGTGAGCTGCCAGTTATGCTCCTGCCMCAGAAAGAATCCACAGCAGGAAACAGTTCTTCACACACAAGACAACCTCCACTTTTTAAAAATCTGGATCTGCCTGAAGTAATACAGGGGAAAAAATATGACAAGAATGTTGATAGAGCGTAAGCATTTGATAAAGAGAGGGATACAAACATATGAGCATGTATYAAAAATATACACCTGAATATAAGCTGTGTCCATGCATAGGTGCTCAGCTCATTACCTGCAGTGACATGAGGGAATATTACAATAATGATGATGATGAAAGGAGGTATATTATGCTGTGGGGAGAGGGCTATATGCATGTTTTATTTGCCTGAGTTACAGTGAGTTGTGACTGGCTGTGACATTTGGCCATACTGCAGCCTCCAATAAACATAAAACAAAGTCTACACTGCCCCTTTAAAGACATGTTTTCCACTCATTCCATAGGGCTGAAATGTGTTCTAATGCTTCTGAAGGGTTTTAATAAATATGAGTATGTATAAAATGCTGCCGATGACTCAATTGCTAAATCACTTGTAACAGCTGTAGCGTTGKGATCTCTTCTGAAATAAATTAAGTCATGGTGATTACCTAAGAAAAGTGCATTTCTYATATGATATTGTATGATGCATTACAGATTAAACAGAGGGCACAGTGTGTATTCTACMGCCTGCATTTAGTGCAGGTGGACAGACCATCGTGGAGATATACGTGGGTCATTTCTGTGACAACACAGACATGGCTAGGGGAAGGACACACAGACTTTTTGGATTCCCATGCTAAATTTTGTCATTTCATCAGTCACCATTTCCTTTCCCTAGGACTGATCAAGGCTTTAAGAAAAAACGGAGTTTTAGTCTCTCCATTTCATCCAGTGCATTATCATTGTAACATTAATCTTTCTGGAATGGATTTCATTTTACTGGTTGCATTTCATGGCTATGTAGAAGTATAAAAAAATGCACTTTTATTTTCCAAGGRAACATTAGCACCTAACATTAGTAATGGTAGAAGTAAAGCTCTTGTTCTAAATAAATTTAACAGACATGCTGCCATCAAGAGGGAGGGCCATAAYATTTTCGCAATAACTGATGATTTTTTTCCTAAAAGGATGTTCTAGGCCAATAACATAAAGAGCTGCTGATTCAGGAAAGGATATTTTCTACCTAAAGAAAGTACAACATATTTTTATTATTACATGYAGCAGCGAGTAATTTTCCTCAAAACAATGTGTCATAATTTATACACATTTTAATGGCAGTATTTTAGACATGTAAGAAAGTAATAGGGCACTGRCAAGGTCCAACTGAATAAAATATAGAAGCCACTAAAATACAACAGGAGGGTTAAAAATGAAAATACTCAAGTAGTAATTAAAAGGACAGTAAAAGAAAAATCCTCCATTAAATAGGTTACTGTTGGGATTTCTTTGACTGTGTTCAGGTCAAATGCTTAGGACCACAAACAATATAAACCAATCTTTCAAACATTAAAAATACAGGTTCAAATACTTCATTAAACTTTCCAACCACTGGCAAAAAACTTTTATCAACTTTATGTGTTAAAAATGAGGCTTTTTGTGGCAGGCCTCTGCAGATCAGTATAAATTCAATCCAATTTAAAGCCCAGTAACGATGTGGGCAGTCTCAGACTATTACTTTCAATGGGATGGAGTCCCTAAGGATGACATAGACTTAGTCCCATTGAAAGTAATGGGGTAAGCAATCACATGCCATTACTTTCAAGGAGACTCAGTCTATACTATCCATAATAACATGGTAATATAAATCTGGACTGACTCATCAGCATGAAGAATGAAAATGTAAAAGAATGGCAAAGCGGCAAACGTGCACCCTGAGACAAAAAACCAGCCCCTTGGTTTCTCTGCATCCATAACTCATCAGTGGGGAAAGTTTATTACAGGAGAGGCACAGAACAGCCTAAAAAGGCACACGAATGGAAGGTGAGGCGTAAAAACCAAGAGGAGGCTTCAGCACCTGAGCGTATTGTTAATCTTCACTGGTCCTCTTTTTTTTTTTTTTTTTTTTTTTTTAATAAATTGTTATGGTCCTTTAAGTCCTCAATTTAATTTCTTTTTTGTTTCCTAAATCCAACAATATGAAAAATATTTGTTCATGGAGACTGTCGCTGTATAAAGCCATTTATTTTTCTATTTTTTTCCCTCAGTGTACAACACAGACAGCTACAACTAGCCTCTGCAATCTTTGCCTCTGCAAATCAAAGACATTAATAATATATTAAAAGGATAGATAATTCTGAGCAGGTGGACAGGGTGGTGATTGATCCATTACTGTGCAAATACCTTGGTAATGGCTTGTAAAAACTAAAGATCCACAAAACAAAGAGATAACAAAGCCCCACCATTAAGACAGACACATTTATGGCTAGTAAATTTTTTAYAGATTAATAGAAAAGCCTGACTCAAATCCTTCCCTTGATCTAAGAATAATGCTCAGGTTAGCAAGGCTCAGCAGTAAAAACCGTTGGTTAGAAGTAAAGCAGAAACCCTTCCCTGTACCTATGGGGTAGATAAGATGATTTATTTCCGTGACGAAGTTGCCACAGGGTCATTAGAACAGCCAGAAGCATTTGTGTAATATTTGCGCAACACGACAAATCCCTCTGTTGATCTGTTAATATCTTGATAAAAAATAGCCCTAATAAGAATGCCTACTTTGCATATAAGCCAACTTTTTATTTTCCACTTCGTGCCACTTTTCTGGGGAATTAAAAAATATGAATATAACAATTTATATATATATATATATATATATATACATATATGCATTAGAACATTACGCCCCCAGCGGAGTGATGGAAAAGAAGTCCTCTGGCTACTGAGCAGTTACCAAGAATATTGTTGAATCTTTGCATTCCATAAATTGTTTCAAGGATAAGAGCTGGAATAAATCACAGGCATCCTAAAAGTTTGGRTAAGAGTCCCAAAACATTCAGTCATGGAACTGTTTGCCAGAGAATTACATAGATGTGACACCGTGAATCAGAATTCAGTGGCTGTCAAGTTATAATTGTCAAGGAAAATCCTAATCCCGCTGAATCCAGAATGGATTTCGATATGTGGGACAGGGGCAGAAGTGACATTTTCAAACTAAACTCTAACTCTGTCAACAAAATWAAAAAAAAATATAAGATTTGATACAAGTACAATATGATATAAAATCATATGATATGAAAACATAAGTACTTAAAAAATAAACATTTAAAAACTATCTGAACGCTGTTCTTTGAACAGAAGGTAAATTACAATTCAACGTTAGGTATATAAAACTTTCATAGAAGGTTTGCTGCAAGAACCAAGTCCTCAACTTTTCATCCCATAATAAATGTTTCACTGGGAGGTTACTTCATCTGTGGACTCCTTGGATCTTTTAACAGAGCCTCAGCAAATGCCACATTCTGGGAAATGCTCAAAGCCCCGCAGTTCAATGGGATCCTTACAGAAATAACCGGTGGTTTGGCTCTTGCCAGTTCACCAAATGGAGCTTGCTCCTGGAAGTGCAGAACTAGACTGGTTCTGCAAAGGGCACAGGGTAAGATATGTAATCACAGCAATTTCTGCAGGGTAATATTGTTATTCTGGAAATATCTGCATACAYTGCCAGGTTTATCTCCTCCTTCCAATACAGAGAAGATGCTGCTTTGTGCATTTCATAATCCTGCAGCTTTAACCAGTTGCTGCCTTTCCTCCTCACGATTCCAGCCAGACTTCAGCACAACAGCAGCTTACAAGTGTAATGAAGAAAGAACTAATGKTTTTTTAAAATCCCACGATATCTCCCTTCTTGCTGTATATATTTACATTGCAGGCTTTCTTCTTACTCTGCCTTTTTTTTTTTTTTAAGTAGTAGTTTCCCTTTCTTAAAACAGCAAAAATCTTTAAAAGACAAAATAGAAGAAAAACAGCTCCTTTAGAGGAAAGGAAAAAGAAAATTGACTATGACCCTTAAAAGTAATTTAAATACATCCTCAGACAGGAAAAAGAGGTCACCTTATGAAGTACTGGAATTAGACCACAACCAGCTGTAACTTTGACCAGGACCTGTTTACTCAAATATCTAGCAGCGCATGTGTAAAACACAGGCCTTAGTAGAGCAATATGATTTTTCTCCCTAAAATATTTTTCTGTCTGTTTGTGCACCTGCATCTTTGTAAACAATTTTTAAGCTATGAAAAAAAGCCTTGACATGCAGGATCACATTTATAGAAACAATTTGTACTGAATATATTTGTACACATAAAAAAATAGAAATAGTTTAAAAATTAAACTATTGCACTTTTAAGAGATTAATGTTATGTATAACTCCATAAATGATAATTAATAACAACAGAGGTAGCATAATTAAAATTGCCAGCTTGTTTAGAAAATATTCTATGGCATATATATAGTACAGCACAGCTTAATATACAGCTCCTAGGAACGCGTATACCTTTCTTGATCATTTTGATAATTTTGATAATTTATTTTTTTGATCATTTATGTTTTCAAAACATGCTGCCACGTTCAAAGGGTGGCAGTGTTTAATTAGAGTTTAATATTTCCTTGGATTTTAGCCAAAGGTGGCGTTTGATCCCACACTCAGATCTACGGGCATGAGTAGCAGCAGGCACTGTACATCATCTATTATTATCTACCACAGTCACGAGGAGTAACCAATTTTACAACATCCAGGCACTCCACCCAAGAGTATCTGAGAGAGGATTGAGCCTTTAGACCTCTCTTGCACCTGCTGACAACACTCACTTCCTACATGGTTGCAATGTCTTGAAGTTAAACAGGTTGCAGTGCAAATCTTTTCTTGCTGTCACTTCCAAACAGAAATCCAAATAATTTACATTTTTGGGGGGTAGATTTGAAGTACAGTAGAAATAAGATGGGGTGTTGTGCTTTGCATATTTTAAATTCACAAAAAAAATATGCAGTAAATAAATCATTGATACATTAAGAATGATTACCACGGTGTAAAGTGGAATGTTGAATTACCTTGGATGTATTACCCACAATGCTTTTCAAGGCAGCAGCTAATTAGCAGGAGAAAGGTCAGACAAAAAAATAATGTGATTAGAAGAGGTTGAAAGAAAAAAAAAATAGCCACATATTTGGACATAGCCCAAATTTCCTTTTTGCCACTGTAACTGAAAACCATTGCTTCAATATTTAATGAAATGCTTATGTTGCAGCACCTGGTCACATTGTCAGCAGCGCCTAAGCACTGCCTCCCCTGTGGGTCATTACTGCAGCCATCTGAACGGGGGCAAACTGTTCATCGACTACAATAATGCCACTCTTTAAGAATCTACAGCTACAAAACAGCAGGAGACAGAGTTACTTTGGCTCTGATCTTGGGAAAAATGGCTGGGGGCAAAATGCTGTTTCCTACCATCAGAGAGTGTACAGTTAGCAATAATTCTGTAAGTCAAAGCCCAGGCACCAGCCCCAGCTTGGCTGCCCTGCTCTGCTTTTCCTCCCTTTGCAGAAGCCTCGCAGCTCCTGGTGAGAGATCCCTGTCAACAGGAAAACAGTAGTTCACAGTCCCCTGCTAATGATCCAATGCATCAATAGCTCAAACAATCACAACAAGCAGATGTCCTAAGTTAATATAGACTTTCCTGGGATTTTACTTGTGAAACATTGCTTTAAAAGGCATTAGT
Source organism: Malurus melanocephalus (assembly GCF_030028575.1). Classification (NCBI taxonomy): domain Eukaryota; kingdom Metazoa; phylum Chordata; class Aves; order Passeriformes; family Maluridae; genus Malurus; species Malurus melanocephalus. The sequence goes on along the minus strand of NW_026623245.1, from coordinate 2,314,580 downwards.
CTTTTGTCCTCACTAGAGATCTGCTAAATCCTGGCACCAATTCCTTGGGTATGTGAACCCCAGCCTAATGGAATTTAATTACTTTAGTGGTATTAATCATCTGTACAGTAGAGCAAAGAGTATTTTATTACCACTTTTAAGGGTTATCGGCACATTTATTTCAAATGAACTGTCAAACTGCATTACGTGGAAGGCATGCCAGGTTTGAATCCTGCAGCACAGGTGMAAAGACATTTGCTGCTTCAAACTCTTGGACATAATGAGGATGCCTCTACTTCACACAGGAAACAGAAGCAGTTTATTTAAAATTAAAAACAAATCATAATTGGGTTTAATGATTTATTTTTGCTCATGTTGGTTTTTGTCAACTCTTAATTTCTGAGCTGGGAAGGRCGCTCTTTTCCGAGGAGAACAGAAACACCAGTTGGCACCAAATAACCTGTGACACTATTACAGGATTAGTTACACAAGAGCAATACCAGTCTTGTCCATTATCCAGCAACAAGCGCTGGCTCAGTAACACGAGGTTTTTCTAATTCACTTAAATACGTCAAATCCTTTGCATTCATATACAGGGAAAAGTGTGTCTGCACTCAGTGTAGTTTCTACCCTTGCTCTGGAAAAAAGCTACCCATGCCTGAAAGATAYTCACCAGGTCACCAGCATCTCCCATTTCTGTCTGCTGGGCATGTTGCAGCATATTTTACATGACTAAAATCTGGCAAAAATTAATTCCCATTGAAAGATTTCCTTTTTTTTTTATCCTTTTGGTGTGAAGTTTCTTTTTGTTCTGCCCCCAGACTCTTCACAGGTTTTAGACCTGTCCTACACCTGCTTTAAGCACATTGTTTTGCACTCATCGTCTCTCAGACATTCTGCACTGAGTAGCAAATGAGAGCAATTTGTGACACAAGATACTACGACATGTGGGAAAGACACATAATTAGTGTCAGAATGAATGCATTTGCTTTTTAAAGCCTATTTGTCCTAGGATTTCAAATGAATCAAGCTGCTATGTCTCTCTCAACAGCTCCATACTGCTGTATAATGAATTAAAAGCTAGTGTTGCTAAAATGTGCAAGCTTCAGGAATAAAAACTGTATGCATTCAAAACCAGGGATGAGAGGATCTTAAAAGGCTCTAAACTCTAATGTAGCCTATTTTAAAGCCTTCCAAAAAACTAACCCATTTTGCTAAACAGAGAATCCTCAAGTGAAATCACTCCTTTTCTTGACAGATTATTATGAATTTACAAAGCTACTTTGAGTCTTGTCTTTTTAAAAGGAAAAACCTCAGACTTCCATSCTCTTTGCTCCATGTCTCAGTCAGGTTCCCCTCCCCAGCTCTCTGCATGCAGCAGCGTACACAGAGCACATCTCAGCATCCTGTATTCTCTCAAATAAATCTTCCYTCTCTCTCGCCAGATAGACACTCCCATCTGCCTCTGTTTCCTTTCCCTGCTATCCACATCTTCAGAACCATTACCTGCCAGGAACTATCAGTGACACTGCCATGCCAGTGTCCCACACCCACGGACAGCTGGGATCATCCCTGAAGAGGAAAAAGGGCATTTCAGACTTCTGCCCCTTTTCTGTACTGACTTCACTGATTGAGACTCTTTACAAGGCTGTTACCTGATACTTTGCCTTTCTRCATTTTAAACATCTTCAGGGGATTAAAAAGACAGAAATGTGGTGCTGACCAGTCTCATMCCAGGGACCCTAAAAATGAGTTGGGAAGTGGATTAGAGGAACCTGAGAGAAYATTTTTCTTCCTGGCACTTGGAATCTGGATTCATTCCCCTGCTATTAACTGAGGTTGGTCGTAACAGAGAAACAACTCTTTAACAGGACATGAGGTTCTCCTAAAATTAACATTCTGAGTAATCTCAAATAGCCAGGCTTTGAGCAGGGGAAAAAGACATCAATAAACACAAGAAGAGGAAGTAAGCTGCAGAAATGCTCTCCTATCTTGCTGCTGCTGGTGCCAAACTTATCGTGGGCCAAGAAGAGTGATGCCCAGCAGGTCACAAGCCCATCTRACAACCCTGTGGCCAAGGTGTTGGTCTTGAACCACTGCCCACAGAAAGGCCCTACAMATCCCAGACCCATTGGCACATCCCAGACCCCCAAACGCCCTCCTGCTGTYGTACTGCAGCCCAGAGTTCCCCAGCTGCAAAGGTGCCATGTATTTCCCAGCCCCAGGCAGCTGCACATCCAGCCGCATGACCTCATCAGCTAATAGGAGAGGCCCATTTTTAAATGCCACTTTATGATTAGGTAACAGAACAAAYACACACACGTGTTACTGCCAGATAAATGTCTCAGAAGCAGGCGGAGATACAAGGCACAGCCAGATGCCTCCAGTGACCCTGAAAGAATGTTATCTTAATGTAATGCACACCTTTGACTGCCTTGTTGTGTTTAATGCATAAAGTAGCCTCAGACACAGGTTCAGGAAGAGTTGTGAGATATCCCACACAGTGGGTACAGCACTGGACTAGCAAGTACTTTATTTCAATATTACAAAGATATTGCTGGACTCTGCACCAGTTTTATCACTTTATTTGAAGCATCCTATGTACCACAGCTCAGGTCTTGATGCTCTGCTCACACAAGCAAATCTCAAAGAGGCATTTTGCTTATGGAAAAAGGGCAGAWTCAGACTTAATTTAGGATAGAAATCGGAATATATACTGCATTTTAAAGTGAAGATTCAATTTTAAAAATAAGGAAACCATTTATCAGTAGAGCATCATGGAAATTACACAGTAAGCCAAATCTTGTTCTGATTAAAGCAAAAAGGRGTTTAGTAAAATGTGGCAGAATTGGTCCTGAGTCTGAGATGGTTTGAGACCAATTTTCTCTTGTAGCAGTTACTGGAAAGAAGAAAGCTTGCTTTTTCCAGGAAAAAAGGGCATGTTTCTTGCCTTGTTCTCAGCATTTTGTCTTCACTCCAGTGAGTCCCTGGCCATCACTTTTAGCATCTGTGGGGTTGCCCAAGCTAAATGCAGGGAATTAGAACTGTGAAGTTCAAAGTCCAGCTCTATTAGCTTTCAAAGGAGCCGTTAAAAGCAGGCGTCTGATGCGCCAGGAGTGGCAAGACTTGCATATAAACTGAATCTTACAGGAATGTGCACTCGTGGAAGTCAATGGGATTACTCACAGTGCAGGAAGTTAAACATGTGCATCCATTTCGGGGAGCCTCATGCAGAGTACAAACACCCTTAATGCTGTGCATTGCTGAACTTCCTTGTAGCATTTCCAAGCTGGCAGAGGGGACCTTTCACTAAATCCTGAGAGTGGGGCCAAAGTTGGATTTTGTACAGCTTAGCCTAACCCATGAATGCTTTTAAAAGGGACCCAAAAGAGCTGATGCAAGCAAATTAGCTTGGAGTTTGCAGTGCATGTCTTTCCAAGCCAGTCTGTCCCTTCTGGTTCAGGTTTCAGAGGGCTTTGTTAATTACACAATTAGTAGTTCTTAAAGGCTTCGCCTCTCAGTAATAAGACAAAGCAGTGATTGGTACTGCAGAGGATCTGTGACTTGCACAGCTTTACCTGAACACTGTTATTATCATTTTAGTCTCTTTGCCAGATACCAGAGGAGGTGACCTTCCCCAAGGCAGTCTGGGTTCACCACAAATAATTGACTCCAGAGTTTAAATCCAGTGAACAATAACCATGTGTTCAGACAGGGCAGTGTTAYATGACATGGCTTCGAGCCTGCAGGCCCCTCCAGAAAAGGGGGATTCCTGAAACATCGAAGATGGTTTCCAGTGGGAACAGTTCTGCAGACACAACCATGCCTGRAGCTGAGTGCCTGGAAATCCCAAGGAGTTCAGGTATCAGGGAACACCTAGGTCCCTGAGGATACATACAAACCGCTTTGGGAGAGATCCTGCAGGCTGAAATTTTACCCCATTTCCCAGATGTCAGCACCCCAGTGACCTTTTCCATCTAATACAAGATCTGTCTGATTACTAAATTCAATTAGTTGTGCAAGAGAACCACAGGCTACAGAGTCAAGTGAACTCTCAGAAGCTCCTCYTAAACTGAACTGCAAGATGTCCATGCAAATATTTACCAGGCCAATAACAAACGCCAACAGGCTCCATTCCTGGAAGTGTTCAAGGCCAGGTTGCATGGGGCTTGGAGCAACCTGGTCTAGTGGAAGGTGCCCCTGCCAGGAGAGGGTTGGTTGGAACAAGATGATTCCTCCAACTCAAACCATTCTTTGATTTTAATTATGCAACACTCTCAGGAAACTGCAAATACTTTGTCAGGCCCTTTTTAGATTTTCCCAGAAATAAACTGTTCTCAATCAAGTTATCTCATGAATTTAAAATAAATAAATAAATAAAATGTTTACAGTTAATTTAATCCAAAATAAGATTTTTAGAAAGAAAGTAAGTTTCCAAGAAAACAAGCAGTTGAAAATAAAAAAAAAAAAAAGCACACTTTTTCAATTTTTAATTAACAGTAAAATAAGGAATGCTAAATTGAAAATGCTTTTATATTCTTCACAGAATTTTGTATTATTCTAAAGTTAAATCACATTATGTCATGATCCTTCATTGTCTTCAAGATACCATATTCAAAAATTGCTTATCACCTGCCAATAGGAAAAGAACATCCTCAGTCACACCACAGCATTGGTGTGAATATTGAGTGAATTTCAGCAAACAGGTTCTATTTAAGACTGTTCTAATTATTTTTAGCAGGTGCATTTATGTTCTAATGCAAAAAAGGTATCAAGCACATGTGACTCTTCTAATTTGTATGAAATACCTTCACACCTCAGGTTAGTTCAGCACCAGGACACAGCCATTTTTGATGGAAAATGAGAACAGAAAAAATCACACCAATATGTCCACACAACCAACTGGCTTTTGTGGGAACTTGTGGGAACTAGGAAATGCTTCTTGAATTTGTCACTTCATCATGAAGAACATGAAGATGTGACATCTCATATTTCCTATGCAGACAGCAGAAAGGACAGGAATACTTGGACATTCTGGGCACCCTCCCTGGTGAGGAGCCCAAGGAGTTCCTGGTTCTTCAGAAAAACCAAAGGCTCAGACAAGCAACCATGGAAATAAATGCAGACAAATTGTGAGTAAAAGCAGTATGGAAAAAAACAACTGAGAACCAAAAAAAAAAAAAAAAAAAAAAAACAAAAAAACCCCCAAATCCAGTATTGGAAATGCCTTTTCCTGAGATTACCTGGATACATTGACTCAGTGTCTATACCTCCAAAGCACTGCAGAGATTTGAGCACCCACACTGGGAGTTTATGAGCACAATACAGTGATGCACCTTTAACCAACCTTAAGGAGACAAATTCCTCCCACACTTAGATGACTTCATGGCAGAGAAGGGGGAGGAAAGCAGCTCTTTACTCCTCACTGAAAATACAGCTGCTGCCAAGAGCAGGTGCATCTTCACCTCACCTTTTCAACAAGGTCCCATCCAATTCAAAACACAAACTGAAGTGTTTACCAAGATTCACCATGACAAGGAACCCAAAAGTGGCTGTCTTTAATGATATGACAAACCATGGTTTTCCATTTTGGGCTCCTGATCCAGAGGAGACTCAGTCAGGCCCAGTGCATCTTTGTCACACCTCACTCACTTCAAACCACAATCCAAACCTCAGGAAGCTCACTCCATATGCCACCCTACAGAGAATTTTCCTTCACGCTTTTATGCAACCCTGTAGGCATCCAATGCACTTAGTCATACAATTAAGTGTGATTTTTTCTCTGAAACCAGGCTTGATTGGTGAAAATGCAAATAACTTCGAAAATTGCATTTCTGTGCAACAGATGTTATTCTTACTGTGTTCAAATTCTTGGTTGAAATATAAAGCCTAATTTTCTCTCTCAAAAAAAAAAAGGAAACATAGCAGCTTCTAACAACAGCAAACTGTGATAATGAAAGTTCTGTAGCAGGCGTCACTGGATTCCATTTTGGAACTGTGTAATGCACAGTGGTTTTGTTTCMTGATTACCAAAGAAAGAATGTCATCAATTGATTTTATTATTATATTAAGACTCCAGTCACATACAAATTCAAATGCATGGCTGAAGACCTGCAGATGGGATATGACCCTTATTCTTGCCCTCTTTATGATCTTTAAGAGAGTTACATCTCTCCCTAGTAATGCAGGATAYCTGCAAAAACCAACTTCTCTATCAGACACTGTTTCTTTAGGAATGTTAAAAAAATTGCCTGCCTAGTAACATCCCATTTAAATTTTTAAAATAAGCATTAAAGGAATGGCAGATRATCATGACACAGAATCCTCTGTTCAAAATTAGAAAAAAATTAYTGAAAATCCAGAGAATCATAGGGGAGAAAAATCCTCCTTTGTCACATCTCTTTTCCATGTTTACATGTCACTGCTGGGCTGGGAAAAGCCAGGCCAAAGTTACTTGGTGCAGATGAACACTCAGGGCTTCAGATGTGAAAGTTAATTTGAAAAGACAGAAGTTGACAGTCTATACAATCAGTTATTTAGAGATCTAATTGAAATTGCTGATACAAGCAGCCTGTCACACTGTATCAAGAAACTTCACTATTAACAAAAATCAATAACAAATCAATAAGATTAAAGTTTAATATGTACTCTAGCAACAGTAACAAAGCATCAGTAATTTACAAGCAGGATGYTGCTTTTGCCAGGTTTCATCTCTGGATTTTTTACCACGTATGGAGTTCTTTAAATAACTGTGCTTGAAAGAAAAAAAYGTGTCTGTGTATGTATATATATATAAAGAAATGAGAACTGTGCAGCTCTGTCTGCAGCTAATTAGCATCCTGGATGTCTCCACAGTACATGTGTTGACTATCCTTTCTCAGATACAAGCAATATCTGGGGTTTCGTGTTATTCAAATGAGGGAAATGCTGAACTTGTCTCTCACTTTTGCATTCTGCTAAAGAGGGATGTCTCCTCTGCAAAGAGGAGCTCCAGACCTGCAGACTCTGCTCAGGTGCGTGACACAACYATAAAAGTCAACAACAGAAGTAAATAAAAAACATGGGCCACCATAGAAGATACTGAAGTGTTTATATGTGCAAATAAAATACTGATGTTATGCTACTTCTGTAATTTCTCATAGCCATGACATTGCTACTGTCACAAATGCTACACTTTATAGTTCCTGTTTCCCTTCATCCTCACATTGTTTTATATTCCACAAATTTTGTTGCTTTTGGAACACCGAAAAGCACTGCAAGAGGGAGTGAAATACTACAATGAAAAAGGTCAAATCAAACTTGTGCAAACCAACATGAACACACTGGTTTGCCCCAAAATTCAGGTTTAGGGATACTTCCTTGCCATTCCCAGTCTACACACTTTGAAGCATCAAAAATTGCAGTGACACTCTCTTGAAATTGGTATTTTGAAGGTTAAGATGRTTTTTGAAGTTTCCAAAGACCAGGAAAACATTGGTTATCCTGCCTGGATGAAAAKTAAGAGAATTAAGAGGCTAAGTCTTTTAAGCTTGCATCATCAAGGTTAAAAACATCAAAAATACTGGTTGCTCAGTCTATCAAATCTAAATTTCACCAAAGCATAAGGATATGAAGACCATAGTCAAGTGGTGTGGAAAAAGGAACCAAGCAGGATGGTGACTCCCTGTGAATTCCACAGCTACTGTTTCCTGTGCTGTGTAAGGAATAGAATAGGAATGAGCTCTGTGGAATCCCAAAAATCTTTGGGATTTTTTCCAAGTTAGCATTACCCCTCTTCAGTTCCTACATCCCCCAGCAGATGACAAACCCATGCTTGAAGAAGGGAAAGCTCACTTTCATTCTTCTATTGATCTATCAGACAAGAACTTAATCAATCTTCTTTATAAGCTATTAAAGCAGAGCAAGAGAAATGAACTCACCTGATACATTCAGCATTGATTGCTTCTTTCTAAGAAGGGAATGTCAGCCTTATCTGCGACTACAGCTGCGATTCAATTTCTCAGAAACAAGTTTTTCCCCTCATTAGCTCCCCAGAAATAGTGCAATTAAAAATGTATTTTAGACAAAATAGAGAATATATTCAAAATTAAATGAACACCACTTTAATTTAAGTTTCATTACTTGTGTTCCAGAGAACACTGAAACGATCGGGTCCGGTTAAGGAAAAGTCTTTTAATGAAACATAAACTGTGACCACCCCATTACTAATTTCAGGGGAAATTCTGCATGTCAAGCAACTCAGGAATACAACAAGAGGAATTTCCACTTTACTGGACCTATCAAAAATAAACCAAAAGAAAACCAAAAGAAAAGCAGCAAACATGCTTACTGCAGAATTGACTGTATTCAGGTGATTTCAATATTCAAATTACCATTCTAGATCGTCTTAGCAAAACCTAAAAGATATGATTTGCTGAACTGTGCCAAAATACCTTTGTTAACAACATAATCTTATATTAGGTACATCCATGTCTAGCTCCTGGGAGCTGCAGCTCAAGTCCTTCCTTCGAAATCATCCCCCATTACTCAACAAATAAATCACCTTTATTTCCTTGCCTAATCCTCTCCTTAAAGGAGTTTAAGGGCTGTAGGAGGGTAGATGGATCATGGGAAGTGTAGTTTACAATTCCAGAGCCAAATTCAGAAGGGGGAAAAGCTGCTGCAAACCTCAGYTCAGTTACAGGTTTTATCACCTCTGTTATCACCTGGTTTGTGGTGTAGCACCACAAAAAGGAGAAAACCCAATGTGGAAGTGATTGGAGAATAACACATAAAACATTTCTATCTCCTAAAATAAACTTCTCCRTTCTTTTGGCAAGGCAAGATTTTGATGTAATTGAATTTATGTGCAGGTGTTCACTCTACCAAACATTGCGATAGTTGGTAGCTTTCATGCCATTTGAAATGGAAGCAGTGATCAAAATCAGAATTTTCATCAGATGCAGAACTTAGRGTTTTTCCGTGCTTTGCCAGAAGTTAATGCACACACTCCCCTTAACACACAGAATTACCTCCATGACCACTGCCAACCTCCCAATCCAGAGAAAAATACGGCCTTTCTTTTGCTAAACTGTAGAAAAATGCCTTTCTTTACTACAAACAATCTTTATCATGCAAGACACTGAAGCTGGGAGAAAGCACAACTGCCACGTGTCAACAAATCTTCCTGGAATCTCAGATGGAACAGAATGGAAAGTATTTTGTCTTGCCAAATAGTAAAATAAAAATGTTGCTTCTAAGCTCTTTTRKTTTTTTTCCTTTCACTAGAAGGGAAAAAACAGCCTTTGCTATTAAGCRTGTCTATTTTCATGGGAAATCCTTCCATTTGCAATATCTGCATATCATGTTTAAATATCTCCCCCAGGAAGATATACCACTTAATAATGCCTCTGTTTATTTATTGCAAAAATCAAGAATAGCTGGAAGTCCATTATGAGAATCTTTTAGCAAATTTAATTAATTTGTAATTAATTTTATTGGTATTTATGAGAGAAATCTTTAATCAGCATAATTTAGACTGAAAATTACAATATTAACTAATATGAATTAAACAACAATGTAATAATTTCAATAGTTGTAATTATTTTTAGATTAAATTACCTGCTAGTCAATTCTACATTGCTTTTGAAATTAATTAGCCAACTTAAGCATGCTCTGTATCCACTAATCTACCAAGTATAGAACATGATGTCTAAACAAGGCAAGAAACACTCCCTCAAATGTCAGCTGGGTTGTCACTGTTTAAAAAATTACTTTTTAATCCTAATTTTAAATAAGACATGTTCTATTTGAAGTTGGTGGCATGCTACTTTTTAATCCTAATTTTAAATAAAATGGGTTCTGTTTAAATTTAGGGAAAGTTTTCAGATAGTATTTTCCTTAGATTTTGGGGCTGCCTTTCCTTTTAGTTCCTTTCCAGCTCACAGCTGTGTCATCTCTTATTGCTAGAGCAGAGTCTGTGTAACCTTTTTATTTTTCACATGCTTGAAGTGAAAAGGGGCAAAAGAGAGGCACTTCACCTCCARACTTAACAGGAGCTCCTAAATACTGCAGCACACAAGCATCTATCAGGCTATCACTGGGACATATCCTTATACAGAAAAATTAGTTTTCTTGGAGCTAGAGCAGCCCTTCTCTTCCTCACACAAAGTCTGCTGAACAGGACAGACTCAGGAAAAGCACATTTCCATTTTTCAGCAGGCAAAATGTTGTATATCATCCTTCCACCTTTGGACTCTCCTTGGAATTTTCAATGGAGTGGGAAAAACCTGAAAGCACAGTGTTTCTTATGGTTCATCATACTTCGAGTTTTACTGGGATAATATTGTGCCTCTCACCCTGTACAGCCAATGACAAAAGAACAAACCTTGTCATGTTCACTGCTTCCCTTCCCAACCAACACTGTTATTCCATCCATAAGGAAGAGCACAGCATTTGCAGGGTATGGATCCATCTGCACACCAGCACTGAGTTGGGTTTGAACCTTGGCCTTCCACGACATCAATATTGCTTTCATTGATCTCTGGGTCACCCAGATGAGGACCAGAGTGAGTAAATATTCCATTCCTACAACAACTTCCATTCRTCTGCTTATATTTCAGGTGTGGAAATCTGCTGACAGAGAATTCTTTAAGTGTTAGCCACAGTTCTCAAAAGCAACTGGTCATTCAGGGAAGCTGAGTTTTGTTTGCTGAATTTGGAGCTCTTGAAGGGATGAGAATTTCAAAGGGTAGCTCTGCACACTCTGAAACTCRGGCTGGATTTTTTCTTTTATCAGGCCAGGTGATGAAACAGATTTGGTCGTGGCAAAGTTACAGATATAGAAAGCAGAATATAGAAAMAAACAATGCTCAAAAGGTGAAGTATATACTCAACGCAGTACRTTWTCTGGCAGGAAAACTGTCACTCTTRTTTCCTTCAGAATTCCTRAATAAAACATCTCAATGACCTAAAAGAAATTATATAGAATTACTCCAATAAATAAAGACCAGRTTTTAAAATATATTTGAGCAACTACATTTTCTCAGGTGCTTTGGAAGTTCTTATTGTGTGCTTATTTAAACCTTTAAATTCCTAAGGATCTTAGGATTCCTCTTTTTAGTTGCAGCACCCACATTATTCCTCTGAATATCACAAAGAGACCCCTAGAAATACAGTATATTTTACAGGGAAAAAATGAAGCCCGAAAGCTGACCTTTAAACACAAACTGTCCCTGGTGCAGAGGGTCAGGTTGGCACCCACAGAGTTAAACTGACTAAGTCTACAACAAAGGAAAAATATATTAGCATTGCTATCTGGGTAAATGACATTAGTAGCAAGACTGAATTATCTTCTGAATTATTTTATTCCAATTATATTTTGATATAATTCAAGGTCTAGTGATTTTTTTAATGTTTGCAGTCCCCCAGTTTAATACCAGAAAAGCAATCAGTCATTTGCTTCTCAGGCACCAAGTGGCTGGAATAGTTTTTCCATCCATTTGAAAAATATACAGTCTGTATTTGCCTTTAAGTATACATAAGATGACTATTATAAGTGATTCGTAATTGTTTTTAAATAGTTGAACTTATTTTAATATGTGTTTGCAGTTATATAGTTATTTAATAAATACAAATGTTCATGTTATCAGCAGTTTTTTTGATTAATAAATTGTTCATTCATCTTTTGGTTTTTTAAGGAGGATGAATAGGAAGAAGATTTAAATGTGCTTTATTAGAGCATATTTTATTATGTTGCTTATTTAAAATCTCCTCWGTAATAAGTGGTAATATAAAAAGCTGAAAGGATAGTTAGAAAAATATTCAAAATTATCCATTTGGAAGTCCAACACTCCTTGTGTGTGGAAAGGCAATACAGGAACCAGCTCAAGACCTAGGGTTTTTAATAGTTCAGTTCTCTGAGCATTCAAAAGTTCCTCTTACACAAACATTTGTTCACCTAAAGGTGTGATTTTAAACTTAATTTGGTACTGCATAACATCTCTTTTCAAAGGGTTTGTGGTGCTATATCCTGCCCTAAGTGCATTTCTAAGCTATAGAAGCACTTCAGTGTCACCCAAAAAGCTCAGAAGAGAAGCCCAGCACAGCCTAGAAAATTCCCATCAGGGCTCAGCCACCCCAATTCAGTGTGTTCCTGCTCCTGAAAGGTTTCAGTAAAAGTGAAACTGGTGGTAAGAAAAATCCTAAACACAAACAGGAAAATCCAGCAAACATTTCCCATTCCTCAGGTCTGCATAAGTCCTCCAACAGCAGCCCTTCCATTGCCAAAATAATTTTTGATCCAAACTGAAATTAAAAAGCAACTCACAAACTTACTACGCAATAAAAATGGTGAATTTTTCCATTATGGATTTGCTTAAATATGTCCAAGCAGCAAGTGGTCCAGGAAAAGAGATAGCCTGGYTGCTCCCATAGGTCCAGGTATCTGATCGCTACTGCCTCATGCAGTGGGTATCGGAAGAGACACCYGAAGGAGCAGCCTAATGCAGAGAGTGTGGGATTTTGGGAAGGCCACACATTTTCTTCTTTACTGATGTGAAGAAGCCCAGGCTTATTGACATGCAGAAGCCTTCCACAGTCTTATTTATTATCCATGGCATTTGGAAATGGAAGCAGTTTTGTGGGATCAAACATAGGTCATTACTTCCTAATGGCCATTTGTTAGTCTATACAAACTGAATTTGGTAGTTCCAGGTCTGACTCCTAATGTCTGCTTGCCATTATTATTTATCAGCAGCAGCACACCTGACAACACTGTTAAAGCCTTTCTCAGCAGAGAAGTGAGGGGCTGAATGGACCGAAGGAGGGAACTCTTTCAATCTGAGTGCTGGTTGCTCCAGCAAGGGCTGGAGGCCTCTCAGCCAGGAAATGTGGGGAAACAGGCCTATGGTCTGCTAAATTTATTAGAAAAAWTGTTTAAACTTATCTTAACATATGGGCAGAAAGTAAGGCTGAACTGGGGGTCAGTCTATACAATTATAGGCACACATTCTCCACTCCAGCTTCATATTCAAACGTGCCTTGACACCTGTCTATAGCTCTCCAATTATTTGTTTTGCAGTATCTTGTACCTTCCTTCATCTCCAGGAACTATTTCTATCTATTTCCTAACACACTGAGCTTCTAATCTTCTTCATCCCTGATCCCCATGCTGATTTCAGACATGGCCTTCTGCAGTATTCCAGGATATATGTGGCGATCATAAAGGAGATAATGCATCTCAATGGGTACTCACATAAGCACCTCCAAACTGATCACCATCAGCTTTGGTTCCTTTTTCCTCATGTACTTAAGTAGTGGAGTTGGAAGAGAAGCTGGCTCAACCAAACCTATGGTATTCTAAAAATTCATTCTATTTTTTGACAGGTCAAGATATGGCTCCCAAGCCAGTTGACAGACTGTAAACACCGCCAAAGAGAAGAACTACACAACAAGCTACAGTATTCATTACTCTCACTACTTCAATTATTGAATAATTTTGTTTAAAATCTATGGCTAACTGTCTTTTAACATTTAGCAAGCATGCATTTWTCTAAATCTTACAAGATCAGCTGACACTGAATATGATCATTTGAAGCATAACTTTATTTTCAGCTCATTTTTGAAGCCCACATAATTTTGTAGCGAAGCAGTTTGGAACAGAGGGCCCTCTCAGGAATGTGCACACAGGACCTGGAGCAGAAAAAGCCCCAGCCCATAAAATGCTCTGGAGACTCCTTCCTTTCCAGGATGGAGATGAGGCAGGCATCTCCTTGGAARAGCTGACCAAACATATGCCCTTCCCTGCTTCTCAGCTCACTGTGGATATGRAGCAAGCTGCTGGCTGAACACATGGAAATAACCCTGACCCTAACCAGAGATTTCCTGCCTGGAAGCAGAATTGTGTGAACAGGTATAATTTTATTTTCTTGCTCAGTATCTTTTTTTTGGTATTTTTCTGAAGTTGCACAGTGATAAGAGTCACTGGGAAAACAAAACCCAGAAAACAGCAATAGCAAAATATTAAAATGGCAGAATAATTCTCAAAATTAAGAATACCGTTGGARAAAAAGTTATGCTAAATTTCCTTTTGAAATGTGTAGTGTGGCATTTAAGTGGAATGCTTCTATTTAAAACTCCCACCTTAAAATTTGTTGAGATTTTAGATTTTGGCCAGCCTAAATTCTTTAAGATGGAACTCCTCGGATTGCAGCTTGAGCAGGACATTCCCATTTCTGGTAGGATTAACAGCACACTAATAAGGCACAACTTCTCCATAGCCAACAGTTCAACAATATTGGCATGTGGCTTAGACATTTGTTGATTGAATACTGTAYGTTGTCTCCTGGAGGCTTGTATATAAACAGGAAAAATTTTAGAAATATGTTGTTATCACAGCGAGTGAAAGGCTTGGTTAAGAAATGCAGTATTTAGTAAAAAAAAAAAAAAGGTTATTATGGGTCTGCCATCTATCAGGTTAAAAGTCTAGGCAATGCATGCATTCTGTTTACAAACAAATGCATTATTGATTTCTAGCAGTTCATTCATTTGCATAAAAAATCTGTATCTAAATAGGRTCTTCAGTTTTAAGCCATATGTACTAAGAGCTTGACAGACTAAATGGTATTTAAAAGAGTATTCCTTACATACGGCAAAATGGAAAACATTGAAGTTCTGCACTGCAGAAAACACAGGATTTTTAACAATGCATAGGAAAATGCATCTGTTAGATTTTACCTGTTCTTGAGGGACCAGAGTTGCACACTTGAAATGCATCTCCTTTCAACAGCTTTGTAGATTTTTGTACCACAATATCACTACAGACATTTGTTTGAAGGCAAACAGCATCTCTGTTTTAGAAGCAAAGCCATTTAAATCCCATCCAGTCCCAGATTTTTGCATCCAATTCCTAGCGATGCCTACAAGTTTCTGTGGTACAGAACAAAACAATGCTGCTCTACAGACAGACATGTACAGAAAACTTTGAGAAAATGTTCTAAGGTAAACAAATGAGGTTAAAGAGAACAGCAATAGAGACACCCTCAAGATTTATTTATTCAAAACAATAGTTTATCATCTGTTCCTGCTTCTGAGCCACATATGTGCACACTCCAGAGTGAGCAGAGGGGATGGCAAAACACAGTTGCTGCAGTTTGYTCTTGGCTTCCAGGAGACCTCTGAAGCTTCTATCCTGGAGACAGCACAAACACAATCACAGAGAGGTGCCAGGTTCAGAGCTGAGGTCTCCTCATTACTAATTTAGCCTTGTCCCTCCCCCTCCTGGCTTTTATTAATCTGAAGATTCCCAAGCTTAAGTTCTGAAATTTCATTTCAGTGAATGCAATGCAATTTTSCTCTTTCTCCTATTGCTCCGTATTTAACTTTTAAGAATATTTGGCAAATATGCTACAAAACACCAAAATAAGGGGTGACACAGTCTGCCTGCGTTTGGAGTACACAGACAGGGATCTTTGTGACAAGGTTTGTATCAGAGAGAGACAAAATAAATATTGCAGGGAACAGCACTGGGCAGGGACTCACTTTAAACTGGAATTAAGAGAGCTGCTAAGAAGAGGAGAAGGAGATGCCAGGATGTGCAGCCTTTCCAAAATTAGGCTACTCTTGCAGATATCTGAAAAGTCTTAGAAAAACAAATGTTCCACAAAACTTGGAAAAGCCATCTTTCGGTAAGCCACCTATGCCAACAGCAGCTCATTCCAAACAGCTGAAAAAGTGAACTCTACTGCAGAAATGAAGCAACTGTTTACCTGCAATGAAAGGCAAAGCTGTCGTTTTGATCTATGAACGAGAGTGGCTGAGAGGAACAGATTGTATTAGAGATGGGATAAAACCTCAGCTAACTCACTCTCACATCCCTGTGTCAGCTGGCTGGAGCAACTCCAGTGGAATGGGAATACACAGATGTGAGTGGCACTTAGATATTAGTCAAATTTCCACACTGTCCCACTTTACCCTCCTAGGAAGRGAAAGAAATACCACTCAGAGAGAAAGAAGCTGACCCCATTCAAAGACCTACAGGTCCATCCCTTCAAGATTCCTCTAGCAAATCAACGAAACCTTTATGGATATTTTACCAGTATTGATCTAGAGATCAGCTGCTTTAGATAATAACATTGTGTTTGTACTGGAGCCAGGCCTAAACTCAGAGATGTGCAGTGAGAAAAAGACACAGGAGTTCATTCACACAGAGCCACTGTAAAGCCTGGACATGAAGGAATACAATAAAACACTGAATTCATCCCTAACTCTCACTGTAACCTGCCATAAATAAATATTCAGAGGGTTCTGTAGCTGTTCTAAGCCACAAAACTGTCATTAATTTCAAACACGCCACTCTGTTCAGTGCCACTTAAGTCCCCACTACTGACATGCCTGATACTCCTTCAAATATTTGAACACTGGATTTTTAAACAAATCCATTGAATTTCACTGGAATTTGGGCACTCATATTCTTTAATCTGCTTTCAATATATCAGTCACAGCTCCTTAATATTTAAACATTTTCTGTCATTYATTAACTCTAGAAATGTTTAGATATAACAAAAATAAAAAGAGATAAAGAAAAAAACCCATCCAGCAAGTTTTAAATGACCACACAGGAAAGAGCAAGCACACAAGTTCCTGTTTAGGAACAATCATATTATCGACTTCGGAAGGATTTACAGGTCTCAACTGCTCGTGTTTCTGTACCACACTACGTTACATTTATGTGTACCATTGCCCTCTACAGGATGGAATTCGGGATTTATGCAAGTGTTGCGACTATTTCGCTTTCTAGGAGCTCACAAAGCAGCACATATTTAATTCCAGAGGTGGAAGACTGTAATTTTATCACAGAAGGTTCTAGATTCCAGACCYGATAACATATTCTGTGATATAAAAGAATCAACCATGAATACAAAGTACAGTGTACTGATCAGCTGTACCAATATGTACAAAAACACATTCAGAATCAACCCTTCAAAGCACAAATGAGATTGTAAATACAAATGCAGAAAGCACCTYTACCTCCCAACAATGGGTTTCTTTCTGTAATAAGTATTTTATACACAACATATGCAATAAGCACTTCTGAATATCTAGATTATTTTAAAAATATGTCACATTTTAAACATGTGAAATGTAAAAAGCATTTTAAATGCTTTTTTGAAAAACAAGAAGAACCCTGCAAATTCTGATCTGTCACTCTGCGAGCCGAGTTCTATTATTTTAGTTCACCATTATTTGCATTCACAAAGCTGCAGCAGTAATTCTGGTTACARAAAAATAAGACAGTTAACTTTTACWTTATATTACTTACATGATATGCCTATATTTTCACTTAAAATCTGGCCTCTGGGCACACTTAGAATAAATGCTGGAAAAGGTCCTCAGTGTAAACAAAACCCARGGTGTGTTTATAAGTACAAACTGACCCTGACTGAGATCTCTATAGAGCAAGTGAGAAATTTTGGGACTAATTTWAAAAAGGGTAAGATTCTCATGGAATTCCCACCTAAAATTTCATTCTTCACAGAGTATTTATCTCTGAACTTTAAAGTGCCCAAAAATKAGTTTTAGCAGATACACTGAGATCATCTCAATTTCTGTCATTATCAGAACTATCACGTCTTCAGTTTCGTGTAATTTTCCAATTTCAGATTAAATCAAGGGATTTTTATAAAGACAGACCAAGAGGCCACTGCTTCAGATTACTTGTTCACAAGGTTCCCTTCATTTAGAAATTAAACTTCATTGTGTAAATCTCATACATTAAAAAATTGAACAGATACAGGTAGGCCTTCTAAAATAGGATGAGATATCCCCACCAAGGCTTTTACCTGCGTCATGGTAAATAGAAGGTGTTARATTATTATTCATCTTCCTTTTCGTTAATAACAGAAAAGAGGAAATATTCTTTATGGGAAGAAAAGTTCTTTTAAAAATACTCTTAGGAAAGCATTGAACAAGACATTAATAACAAACTGAAAGGATAAGCAGAATGGAAGTCTGAAAAATTCTATATTTGTATTATACAGGCATTGTTTTCATTCTTGGCACCTTATTTTTCATGTACATAAAGAGAACACAAGCTACAGCAGGGTGAGACAAAGATCAATGCTGAATGTATTACTTGGCATTGGTCAGACTCAGTTTAATAAGAAAAGAATTGATCCATTAAGCTAAACCTAATTCTTGGCCGAAAATGGTTGAAATCTCTTCTTTATACTGCTAGCTTCATAAAGACCTATAATATTCAGAAGAAACAACTCAGAGCTCAGTTTAATAAGATTAAATGTATTGCAAATATACTTAACAAGAATCTATCAAGTTGTTAATGATTACTATTAATATCAAACAATTTTTGTATAGAATTTTTATTAGAGTAGTTGTAAAATACAGCCATGTGAAAAGCAATATAAAAAGGGGTTTAGGTAATTTGTAACAGCTACAATTGCAGAACCAAAACCTTAACCTATAAGATATAGTAATTTATTTTATCAATCCAGTTTCTCATACAAGTGCAATTCAATTTGTAAAGTATTTAAGTGCCAGTCATTAACACTGTATAGCAAAGTGCAGAAGGACAGCATCTACTATATGTGATTGTGTTATTCTATGTGAAGAGACTGCAAAATAAATTACTTTTCCTGTCAGCAAGGCTGGAGCCCTATTGTTAAAACACAACTTCAGATTTCTATGAACTCCTCTACAAAGCCCCATTTCGTGGCTCCGACAGCTAAAAGCAGCTCTTGGTGCTGTGGGGACGCCCTGTGCTGCCAAAGGGACACAGTGACCGTCACCTCCCTCTGCCACTCCTCCCCTGAAAAGCAGAGGTGCATCACCCGAGCCCATCCCAAAGCCTCCATGAGGGCCCATCCTGCAGCACAACATTGCTGCGATGCACCAGGGAGGAAAATCCCCTCCCTGGGCACACATAAAAGARTAAGAGCAGGAATTCTACCTCACCTAGGATCCGAGCAGAAGACAGACCAGGAATCTATTCAGCAGTGGTTACAATCCAGTTACAATTTTAATTAAGATGACAATGTAGCAAAAACATACAGGCACACAAAAATCAAATCTCTGAAYGCAGTGAAAAGAATTACTGAAACAGTGGGTGAGAGTGAATGGAAAACAGCACTGGAAAAAAATACAGAGCARGAAATGGAAAGTACTGGAAGTCAATTATTCCATGCCCAAAGGTTAGATGTGCTGCCTGGCATCACAATGTTCTGTGGTAAAATATATCTTGAGAATGAAGAGAAAAATGGAAGAAAATTAATTTATGGAAGATGCATATTTAAGGTAAAAAAATAAAGATAGAGAAGACAACTAAAAAGATTATAGCATGAAGTTAAAAGACTGAGACCTGATAAGGAAAGTACAAGAGGAAAACGAAAGGAAAAGTTCACATAAGGCAAGGAAATTGTAAATAAAGGTTCTTTTTCTTTTCAAGCACGTAAAGAGCATAAGGTCACTGTGAGAAACAGAAGCACACCTATGAAATGGCAAATGGCAGTTTACTAACAGGAAGGAGAGACTGCTTAAAAATGAACTCTCTATTTTATTGTACATAAAACAAGGTTGGGACTGATGACAGGATCAGACATAAATTTCCTGCGGGAGGAAGAATAAACACCAAAGAAAATCAGTAACATGCCAGAACAGCTCGTCAAGAAATTAGAAAGTCTGAAGGTTGACATAACTCCAGGAACAGACAGCATTAATTCAGAGTTCAGAAAGATATGTCAGAAGAGATAGAGAAATCATTAGCAGATATATTTAAAACCTGGTCAGAATATGAGCTGGACTGAAGAGAGGTTTGTGATAACCACCAGTTAGAAAAATACAAACCCCTGACTTCACAGCCATGYCAGACTCTTGAAACATTATTACTTCAGGAAACAATACAAATAAGGGTTTGTACAGCTGCAAGAGAAACTGCTGGTACAGCTCACCAAAGGGATATCAAGCCTAAAGATTCCCTCAACACTTTGAAAAGAAGAATTACATGTTATTGATCACAATGGAAGGTATGGACACATATTCCACACTCTCTGGAAAAGCTTCTGAAAGATTAATACATGGAAAACTCATCTAAAGATCAGGAAGTGTGGTAACTATCAGYAAGACAACAGGGTATGTTACAAAGAGAAAAACTGGTCAGCTCATCAATGAAAAGGGATGAAATTCAGGCTGACTGAAGTATWCCCTCAAAGAGACTGAAAACCTGGCAGAGCAGAAGTGTAGACAGATTCATTCAGGGCAGRCAAATTTATGAAAATAAAGCAAACAGCAAACAACAAGCAAAGGAGGTCTACCCTTGGAAGGAATTAAATTCASGTCTTTCACACTGATGTACTTCATTAATTTCAAATTTTTCACTATCTGTCCATGATGCCACAGAGATTTCCACAAGAAGTTAAAGCTAATACAGAATCTAAAAATAGGTTCAGAATTTTTAAAAAGCTTTCTAATATACTTTTCCAAGAACTGTATCTCTTATCAGCCTGTTAATTTACTCAATTTTGGCACATGCTTCTAAAATCCCTCTCCAGACTTTTAAAATCTTGACTACCCCAGACAGCAGCATTTCATCTGCAAATTCTGTTCAAAGTTCACCTGATTTTAAACCACAATATTGAATAACATCATCCCTTATCCAGATCAACCTGTAGCATCATTGATGTAAGCCTCAACTTCACCACTTTAGCCACAATTCTTGGATAGACTTGAACATTGCAGCAGATTAGAGATCAGATAGATTATATTTTTCTTTTAAATAATACAGGTTGAATTATACAAATTCCAAACTACTCGCAACAGAATGCTCTTTTAAATCAGACACATTTTTAAACTTCCAATTTTCCAGCATAGTAGCTGATTTTAAAAGAAATTATATTAAATTATTACAAACATATTACCTACAAGCAGTGGAATGGCATAGAAATTGCTACAGAAATGGAAAAGTGACAGTTAGAAAGGAAACATAGTATGAGCAAAAGAAAAGGAAAGATGATTTCTAAATTTCACCAGCCATAGAAAGGAGTCCCTTTTACAAAGCAGGTGGGYAGTCAACATCTTCAGAAAAACATGGGGCAAGTGAGAAAAACACTTTTATGTTTAATCTAGATATAGTTACTGCCGATCTAAAAAACAGTCTCTTCAACTAAAAATTAGATTACCTAATTCCAAGCCTTGATATGTAAATCCTCTTATACCTGTGAGATGATGTGTTTTCTCCTTTATCTCAATTTTGGTTTTTCTATTTGYCTATTTTATATATTCCTCCCTAATCAGCCACAGCTGCCATTGGCCTCAAGGCAGGATGTCATTCAATGCTATTGCAAATATTGTTTTGAAGCACAAGAATGAAGATGGAATTCATACTTGTTTGGTTGTTAATGCTTGAAAAGATTTGCCGTAAATTCCTTTAGAAAAGCAAAAATTTGATATGCAGAATTTAAAAAATATACTAATAAAAAAAAAAAAGTGTGACATTGAAAAGTATTCAGTTGGCATAATTCTGTTAAAAGTTTGATTTCAAAAGATGTAGAGTTAGGCCAGCACTGAAAACAGGAAAAATCACTCCATACAGAATGAACTCTGATCAATGAAGGTTTATTCTTTATGACCTAACAGCTTGTGAAAGGAATACATTGACAGCTCTGTTTCTCTACACAGCACATCTCATCATGAACCAGTGCAGCACCAGTTTCTTGATGAAATTAAGGTATCCCATAACTATCATTGAGACATGAGGAGACTTTTCTCCTTGTCTGTCCAGCCAGACGAGAAAGCTACCAAGATAGATATGAAAAATGGTGAGCTTTGTGATGAACACATTTCAAACTGATTGATCATGAGAACAGACATAAGACATGGTATGGCCAGCTGACAATCACAGCTTTTAACCAATACTGAGATGGAATGAAATCTCTATCATTAATTTCTGGGAAACTTYGTATCCAGCACCAAATTCTCAGAGTGAGATAGTGATGAAAATCTTAGGGGGAAGAAACAAACCACAGTAAAAAAACCCACAGAGACCTCTGATTATAGCATCTGTGATTTCTGTCATGCCTATGATGCTTCACTTACTTCAGTTTTTATGGACTGATTTAGTCCTGATAGGTGAAAAACCAAAAGGAGAGTCTAAAATCCAGTGTTTATCACACACCCTTTGTCTTTTCAAACAAAGCTGTTAAAGCATCTGATAAAGGGTCCTGGAAGGCATCATTATGACAGTACRTGTGTTTGCAATATACAGCAGGTGCAGGTGGGGGATAGGGGAAATCGTTAGTTAAAAGGACCAAATGAGGGAAAAAAGAAAAAAGAAATTATGGTACAGCTAATAATATGCCTGTTATACAGTGAATGCTCTTGCATTTASTCCATTTGAAATCTGGTATGTTATTGTCTATTTTGCTTTTTAATTTTCAGCATGGTCTCCTTCAGTGGTGCTCGTGTTGAACTCAGGAGTTCCTTGTTTCAAATTGTAGTAGAAACCTCATTTTGAACAATTTAGTCGGGCAATGAAGGAAAGCTGGAGGTAGTCAGGCAGCAGAAGTTTCTGCTATACCTTAGCATGCTGTCCTGATTATAGTGCTATTATAGTTTGCTATTCATAGAAATCAAGGAATTTATGAATCATTAAGAGGGGTAGGTGATAGAGAAGCTATTATAATAGCACTCAGAAATATTACAGGAACTATCAGAAAAGCTACAGTGTTAATACCATTGACTTAAAATAAATGTATTTGTGAAATTATGTGATAGCTGAGGATGTGGAAATGCCAAATTTTCAGCCTCAAACCAGTCACTAGGCAYGTGCACATTTTTGATATACAGCTACATTTGTACAAAACTGGTTTGGGGGTATAAAAAATGTACCAGATGTCATTAAAAGTATATAGTAATTGTGTAAAGACCCTGGGCTGGAGTTTGTGAAAACACAGGTTTGGGAATATTAACAGATCTTTTACAAAGTTATTCATTTTCTTATCTTTTGCCCAGTGAGTTAAAATATATCAGGTGCCAAACACATCAGCCCCTAATGACACTAGTGACCAATTCCATGCACTATGCACCAAGACTTCTTATTTTATTTGTTTCATTCAACAATGTATCCATGGAATGACAGTGAAGCATTTTTCTTTGTGTGTGAAAACATCAGGTATTCGAAAGACAGGATATAAGAATTTAAGGAAAATCCTTATTTTGGTTATCTGAAGACCTAATTTTTCAAAGTCTGACTTTTTGAATTTCAAACATGTCTCCTGAAAACTTGAGCAACTCTTTCTTAACATGCACTGCTACCACCCCAACGACATCTGCATTTGTATTGATATTATTTTTTTAGATGCATAACCATAAAACTATCAAGACCAAACCCAGAACTATTTAAGCTTTATAACTTCAGAAAATTATTCAGCTGTATTTAAAAATGCACATCCTTTAAACAAAAGCAGTAGATATTGAACAAGATTCAAGACTTTTCTCACATGTAAATAGAATGTGTTATATCTGAAAATTTGTTAATTTTTTCCTGGTCTTTCTTACACATATAATTTTATTTGACTGTTTGATTCAACAAGGCACAACCAGAGCTWTTCTGCTCTGCTGCTATGGGAAGTTCTTAGCCATGGTCATTTTGCCTCATGGGACATCTTCCTGCTCCTCATGGCAGCCCTTATCTCAGCCCACTCCTCAGTATTTTCCCAAGATCCTTTAAAACCGAGGATCCAGACTCCATGCAAGAGAAACCAGATGAACTGCACTAACTACAGCCCAATTCCCCTTTCTCCTCTTTGAACTAGAAAGGCCTGGCAGTTCACTGAGGGGGTCAGG
Organism: Malurus melanocephalus; assembly: GCF_030028575.1. Classification (NCBI taxonomy): domain Eukaryota; kingdom Metazoa; phylum Chordata; class Aves; order Passeriformes; family Maluridae; genus Malurus; species Malurus melanocephalus. The sequence continues at coordinate 2,290,769 of NW_026623245.1, read as the reverse complement.
TTTGCAGGCYATTAGCACAGGTGGGAGTGCCTGCACAACACCTCCCCACATTGCTCTCACTTGTTAGAGCTGCACCCAACCTCCCTTGCTTTGATGGTCACTGCAATTCATTAAGTTCACCTCTCAGAACACATTTAAGACAGAAGAAAAATAAGTATCTTGACCAGTTTGCACCATATTTTTTTTGACTAATGCATGGGGGAAAATAGACAAAATTCTTCAGTTCTGTGTTACCCATATTACCTTCTTCCTAGGGCACCTTGGGAAKGTCCTTTAGTTTCCCCAAGTCCCAGTCTATCCACCTGCAATATAGGCCTTCTTTCCTGACTGCTGTAGAAGAGGCACAGCCACTTCAATAYTGCATTCACAGATTCTTCAATTTAACAAGTTATTAAGGACCAAGAAAAAAGTATTTAAAGGCTGCTCATCCATTTCTCGCAGTGTTCCTCCACAGCATCAAATGCAAAACATTGGCCTGAATAGAAAACACTCCGCTGGCATTCAGACCTTAAAGAGCAGCAAAGAAACTATGGGAGGTGTTCTCYACCTGAGAGGAGTCATTTAGTCCCTGACAAATCCCCAGTAATAGTAAGCTGTAGTTTTACTATTCATCCTAATAGCTGGGATAGAGGAAGTTATACGTATAGGTTTTCACAATGTTTTGTCTCAGAAATATTTATCATTCTAAGAGGCAATAGATGACATTCCATAATGCTACCTCTTACTGTAGTTAACACTGCAGGGAAGAAATCTGTCTCTGYCCTCAAGTTCCATTATAATAAAAAAAGCAATAAAAGAAAACTAACACGTGCATATAAAGTAAACAACTATTTCTGACAAATAYATATTTGTTATCATAGCTGTCAAGTGATGTAATCACTTGCTCTTCCATCACAATTGAGGACCACCACAAGCCAGTAATAGTAACAGTTTATTTTTATATAGCACATCACATTTTAATCTGAAAGCTCTCTGCAGAACACGGGCAAGATAGTGAGGGACCACAACCAAAACCTAGAGCAACCTACAAAAGAGTGTCAGGTTAATCCAGTGCAAAAARTGGCCCAAGTCTGAGATTTCTGTCTGCCTGGGTAATCTGTTCCAGCATTTGACCAGCTCCCCTTAATAAATTCTTCCTGAAACCTAGTTAAAATTTTCCCTATTGCAGTCCATTCCCATTGTGTCTTCTCCCTTCACCAAGCACCTCTGAGGAAAGTCAGGATCAGTCTCCTTAAAATGACACATCCTCTCCCATCTCATACAGGAAGACAGAAATAAAGTCCCACTTCAGCTTCAAATCTAATTTTTCAAGAGCGTTCCAAAATACCATGTGCAACAACTTGCTCTACTAAATTTATGTATCTCTCAAGGAGAAAGTGTAGTTCAATCCAATTGGGATTTTAACTTTTCCTAGAAACACTTCAGATAGGATTACTCATTGATAATTGATGAATTTAAATGATTTCTGACAATTAACAAAATTACAAGTGCAAAGTCCTGCTTACTGGCAAATAAAATGTGCTGGAATCTGCYTGCCTTCTTCATGTAATATTCCCTGTGCTGGCTCCCCAGTGGGATTTTTCACAATAAAATAAGCTGGTTTGTGCCCAAAAAGCATGTGATAATAAAGCTTTCCCTTATAAAGATTATATTGTGCAACACATCTTGKTTATTTGTGTAAACGTATATTGTGCACTTGTGGATGGATCCAACCTGAGGTCAGAATTATTACAGAACTGCCACAGTTCCATGAACACAAAATCTTTCCTTAGCAATAAAACCTCACAGGATTCTTGGCAGGGGCTGTGCCTGAAAGGGTGGATGACATGCAAATCCGAATGCCTGGGAAAAGGGAAAACTCCCAACATTCACCTGGTACAAAGCTGCAGATCCACAAAACCTTCAACGAATGTGAGTAAATCACAGACACAGGGTACACMTGTAAAAGGTGACATCTCCTGTATGTTAGCTCAAGTGGAAAGCTGGGAAGTGCTACAAACCAGCAAACGTTGATGCATGTATGTTTTAATGGAAAACAGGGTAGAAAAATGACACAGCAACTGACCTTGACAGTTTCACAGGGACAGTGCTTCCAAGAAGAGCACTGGTTATTCCCACTGAATACCATAGGGCTGTCCAACAGGAGGTCTTCTAATTTTTTATTTCTCAAATGCAAGAATTTGTTGAGGATGCAAAACCAAAAGTTGCTTTTAAATGTAAACCACTTAAATATGGTTCATACATAACCTGAAGCTATTGCTCTGATTTTTGRTTCTCTAATCGCACACATCTTTTGTTTTCATCTGCAGGTTTCAAAGACTGACYAGTCAGGTAATGGAATWTATCTGTTTTACACAGGTAAAAAGMACCATGGATGAGATAAGAATTAGGCTTCTGCTATTTAATAATTTCTTCTATCACCTTTGTAATTTTAACAGAGGATAGATATTGATATTGACTTTCCCTTTGGCCTTTAACCAAATAGCCAAATGTGTGCACTGGTGTCAGTAACAACATCTGGGGAGGATCTATAGCAAAAAATAGAAGAAGTGCCTCTTGTAGAGGCTTTTCTTTTCCTGTGAGAGTAAATTTCTGCATGTCTGAGTTGACAGAAAGTCTTCTTTATTTCTGACCAGATATTTCTTTACCCAATTTGATGTTACACTATTCATCGTGAGGAAAGACAAAACCTTCAGCCATTTACCTGGTACTTTCAGTCTAAATGTGTGACCAGCAATTGAACACCCTTCAAACCCTCATTAAAACATACCTGCATATTTCATCACGTTTATGGCAAGGCTTAAAGGGGACTCCCGACAGCTCAGATTCTCTTAACTCCAATGTTTTAATGAAACCAACAGTGGGGATCAAAGGTTTCTCTCATACTCTGTTTCCTTACTAAATGCTTAAGGTCCAGCTGAGCTAAATGTCACATTCTGACTTGCTTGATTTAGCCCTGCTATTTAGTAGTAATTATGGACAGAAGTCTCATTTAGGTGTATTGATCCAGTCTTTAACATGAGGAATAAATTCAGCAGCTGAGCTATGGAAAACACTGGATGAATTCTCAATTCATGGCTCTCCATAAAGAACAAAGGAGCAGCAATGCATTTGCTGTAGCACCAATTCTCACACGCGTATGTCTGGAGTTAAACATGCTTAAAAAATGCTTCTCTTCAGGGAGAACCCACAGCACGAGCAACAAAAGTCCTGTGGCCCATCAATAAAGCCATGGAGAAGGCAGGTTCCAATCTTGCCTCCATGGGAGTCAGTATTCCAATTCGGAAAAGCATTTAATCATATGTTTCGGTCCATCAGAATTCATGAGAGTCCTTAAGYATGTGCTTATTTTTAAAAGATGCTTAAGTGCCATTGATTTCAAGTACATGTGTAAGTGCTGTCCTCAATATAAATGATTTCTGAAACCAGCATTGATGGGAGTTTTATCACTGATTTTAATAGCAGCAGAACAGGAACTGAAGAATTTGAGAATCCCGAATGCTTATCCAAATTGAATGTCTACATGACAATAAGGGAAGTATAATCATGGAATKTTCCATATTTATATTTCTGCTACCTAAGTAAAGGAATTCTGAAATTAATGAAAAATCCTAAGCTCCTCATGCTAACAAAAGACATCTATCACTGAAGGGATAAGAACTTCTCTATCTCTGTATCAACCTAAATTTTAACCTTTAGCTATATTTTCTTATTTTAGAGCTTTGTGAAGGGTTGGAGGGTTTTTTTAAGACTAACAATACAATTTTCTGGTTAAATATACTTATTTTTTAAGTTATAAAAAAATCCATAATATAATTCTATGAGAGTTACCATAATAGACTGTAACAGCTGCTATGGTCTATTGTGTAAATAAGTAATTACAGAATTTACAGACTATCATGTAAATATGTAATTATGGACTTTTTAAAATGTGCATTATTTCCTCGATAGTCTATCGTTTAAGTATGTAATTATGGACTTTAAAACATGTATTATTTACTCAGACTGCAACAGCTCCTTGGGACAGAGCTGTTCTGGCCTATTGGGTAAACATGTAATTACGGAAATTTTAAAAATATGTATTATTTATTTGCCAGTGCTGCTGTCAGTACATCATGGCAGCCATTTGGAAGTGGGTATCATATAGTCAATATTCTGTCAAATTTTCATTAGTTACTTGAAGTAACTCTACATGTTCTGGTCTGGTCCAAGGGAAGAAACACTCCCAAGTAYGTGCTTTTGTTGTAGTTTAATCCCAGAAGACCAGACTAAGAATCCCAGTGCTGGAAGTGGGTSTGATCCCTGCAAAAATTTTTCTTGATCTCAACTAAAACATCAAGGTAGGAACACCCACAGAACACACTCCATGGTGCCAGTTGAACCCCAATTTCGCTGCCTCTTAAGCAGGAGAYAGGCTGGAGCAAACAGTTCTGCAATTTATGAAGTGTGGCATTTTTGTAATATGCAGAACTATGAATTCAGAACTGCTTCCAATGACAAGAAAATACTCTTCAAAGTGGTGGGGAAAACTTATTAAGGGGGTTTCACTCATCCAAGAAGGAACTTCAAAGACGTTGTTATTCTGAAAAAGGGGTAATTACCATTACCATTAAATATTTATGTTTCTAAATTAGCCATAGGCCCCAATCAGAGATGAATTCTAGGTGCTCTGCAAACATTTATGAATATACCAACGTCAAAGACTCCACAATTTAAGAAATATTTTTGAATATATTATACTCTATAGAATGCTTTTTAGAAGCAAAATGAATGTGGTCTTAGGCCAAAATGTATGCAGAGTTTATGATCTGCTGTGTCTGCATCTATTTACCAACAATTCTAACATTTAGGCATGATTTTTCTAATAGACCACAGCAAAAAAAGCAGAATAACTTATTCTTGTAAATATATAGGWCAGTTATGTAGCATGGGACTGTGTTACACTACAAACAATTCTGTCCTTACACTGGAAGTAGGAGTGGAATTGTCATTCACCTAAAATTATCTCCTCACATAGAAAAGGAGAGCGAAGAAAGATAAAACTGAAGAAGAAAAAAAGAAATTTACAGATAAGGAACATTGCCATAGTAAGACACATTCATTATTCATTTTCACTGATGTTACTTTCTCCATAGTCTCCAAGCCTCGTGTAATAATAAAGCCCTAAGAACCAAAACTAAACAGAAAATGGAAGTACTGACAAAGCCAAAATAATTCCCATCCTAATGAGAGATGGMAGGGCACTGGTTGGAGTTAGACTGAGCCCAGCTCAGTCAGCTCAACCCCTTGGGATGGGTCTGGACTAACCAGTGCAAGACTGCAACTTGACCTCTGAGGAACACGGGAAGAACCTGGGATTACTCAGGCCCGAGAGGGGATAACTGGCAAGGACACAGTGAAGTTCTTCAGATATGTGAGAAGACAGAAAGGAGTGAACAGACTCCTCTTTATGTCCAATTTAGATGGAACAAGTGGTAATGAAATTCAGTATGTCAAGAGAGATTTAGATCAATGGGGTGCCCAGGAAGACTGAAAAATCTTTGCGGCAGGTTTCTAGGAACAGAGTGAACAAACTTCCACCAATAATGGCACAGCTCTCCTGCCCTGGAGAAAGGAAGACAGACTCTCCACATCCTTACTTAGCTGGTTTCTACAAGGCTTTTTGCTCCAGTGGTGACCATAAGACAGCTGTAGACTCAAGTTTTATACCTAAAAAACCAATGAAACCCACTGAAATTTTAACAACAAAGAACTCAAAAGAACAAACCAAAACAAAAAAAAACCAACAAAAACTCAGTCATATGGATCTTTGACACAGTCTAAATAATGTGTATTTCAAAGTTCTATTTCATATTAGTTCTCCTGAACAAGAATGTCCTGACCCCTACCCAGGGTCTGGCAGCCCGTACTCAAAGACAGCTCTGAGAAGGGCCAGATTGTTTTCCTCTGTGAGAAAGCAATGTGTGGGAAGACACTTTCTTAAATCCATATATATACCACKAGCATATATGTTATTTTCAGCTTTWAAAAGGTCACAGTTGATTTCAGAAAGGTGGAAAAAATTGTTCCATCCCAATCTATCGTTCATTTACCAAGAGAAAAAAGCTGGCAAGAAAATATRTGGGAGAAAGGAACAACAGCCTGAATAAGTGATGAATGTGGGTGTTGTCACAATGAGAACCAACAATCCACATCTGGAATACAAGAGCTGTGAAATCTCCAGCCATGATAAGGACTTTCAGCTCWCTGTGATGAGTTCCACTGACCATGGATTTTCTGTAATAATCAGCCTGGCTTTCTAACAGTAGCTGAAAATTGTTCACTGGGTACTTCACCACCTGTGTAAAGCAGGCAAGTTTTAGGACCTCATAGGAAGAGTCTCTGCAGGCTTGGAACCAAACACTGGGATTTTCTTCCAGAACCTGGGAATCTGCCATAGTCCTCGCTCTTCTKAGTTGTTTATTCTGGAGCTCAGCCTGCATTTGCAAGGTCATGCCGGATACTACTCATCACACTGTGCTGCCTATGTGTGAAATTCTCATTTTGTGCAAAGCTCACAAATATATAYTCATGTCATAGCGCCTTAATGTCCAGGGATGGCTTGAACACACCAAAGCAAGGGGGGCTGCCCCATATGCTCTGCCTTRGTGTGGCAAAACAAGGCTAAGTGGGAAGTTGTCTGTTGGAGAYTGAAAATCTTATGGAAAGGTTTCTGGAACTAAGTGGAGGGGAAGATATAGACCTTACCTTGTGTATCTTCAATTAGTTATGTGTGAAGTAGACCCACCAAAATGGGAAGCAGTGTCCATTTTGTAGCAGTAATTATTATTGTGAAGCCATTTTCAAGGTGGGATTATGGGCACTAAACCGCTGGGACTGGCTGTGCTGCCCATGCGTTAAATCCTCATTTTGTGCAGACTAAATGAAAAAGATATTTTCTTGTAATATGTTCTGTTTTGTCAGTTGCTCCTACATAGCAGTATAGGGATGCTTTCTTTGTGCTTAATACATGCAGTGATAATTTTTTCACATGGTCTTTCTGTAAATGTTCTACCACAAAACATTCTGTTAAACTGGAATTAAGGTTGTAAATATGCATTAATAAGTTAGAGCAAATTCTGTACTAATTGCCTGCCCACACACCCTCACTGCCGTTGATGAAGAACATTGCAAGCTGAATTCTCATCCCAGAAATGTTACTCTATCTCCACACACAGGGATATGACAGAGAATCAAATCTTGTGCTGAAGTTTATAAGAAACACACGCTTGAGTATCAGGAATGAAAGATTTCACTCCCACTTTACAAACATAAAGGATGGGATTGCAAATGCACTTGTCAGTGGCCTAAATCTGCTCTCCTTGGAGTAAATGGCATTTTCACCACTGGCAGTAGAACTAAGCCAGTAATCCCTCCTTTTGGAAACCCTATCCTGGGAGACTTGAATTAAACAAATCCTATCCTTTGTGATTCAAATTAAACAAAACAGTTTGGGTTTCTTTTGTTCCCTGAGCTAACGTCTTTGTACAGTCTCATCAGCCYTTCACCTACAGTTACACCACAGGATGAACCACACATCAGAGTGATCCCAAATTTACTTTCTTTTCCAGACACATAAAATACATCTTGTTGGCAAAATTCTTTGCTAATTCCTTCAGGAATCAGTCAGTATTATTTTCCCTCTTAGCCCTGACAGATCTGTCCATTCCCACGGCTGAAATAATTTTTATTTCCATTTCATAACATCATATTTTATTGTCAACATATTAGGAAGGAGAACAGTATCAGAGAGTAGGCAGATCAGATAATAATTAACAGAAAATTAAATARTAATAATTAATAATGATATCTTTCAACGAGTCTCCAAATGATAACAGAAAAATTCGCAATGCTGTTGTGAAGCTTGGTTTATTCCTACCTGTAATTTACTTTTAGGTTTTAGCATAAAAGGTGCTTAGAATTGAAAAATATCATTATTAGCATAAAAATGAGGTATGTTCTATTTATTTTGTGTATTAATTTAACAGAATATATTATTACACAACTTTATACTGTAAGCACAAGGTCACACAGGATATGACTTGTCACACTGTGTTGCCTATGCATGAAATCCTCATTTTGTGCAGAGCTCTGAAATATATATTCATGTCAGAATATCTTACTGTCCAGCGACAGCCCCAGAGTTTCATTCTATTACATACTGAGGAAACAGATTCAGCATCATTTGAGAGGTCTCTTCTCTCAATACCCGAATGAACTCTCATTAATCAAAAACCTACAAACACTCACCACAAGAGAGCCAGCCCCAGTAATGCTCTCTTCAGCCTGAGACATGATGACATCCATTCCACTAGCACTGTTTTATCATTTTGGTGTGACTATCGTGGTCAAACAGCCAAAACTCAGCATTGATTTTACAGTTACTAGAAAACAGAACTCAACTTCACAATAAATGAATAAAATCGTTTCTAGGGATGGAATTTCTCTGGCACTGCTGCTGTTGTACTTAGYACACAGACCTCAAGACAGATAATACATCCTTCTGCAAACTTCCAGTCAGCTTAGGAGCACACACTGGAAGTTCAAGCTCTGCTTACACTGAACACGCTGATGTTTGCAGTTTGATAAAGAGGGGTTCCTGCAGAACTCTGCTAACCAGCTACCCATCAACTGCTCATTGTTTTGCCCAGTTTTAGATGTTTTTCTCCTCTAAACACATTCATATTGCAGAAACAGAAACAAAATTATTTCAGTGCTATGTGTCAGGGCAGCCTTTTTTTTTAGTTTCTTTTTTTTTAGCAGCCATAAAATTGAGATTTTTGTATAAACAGTTTTAAGTGGGACACCTTGCTCAACAAAATCCTTAAATCTCAGGCAATGTCAGTTTGCATTAAGAAGAAAAATATTACCTTGGTCTTCGATAGCACAGTAGAAAGCAACATCAGTTTAGAGATCAGAGCAGATCACCAGTGTAGCCTCCAGAACAGAACAGCAGGTTTGACATGATACTCAAGCAAATAGCCAGAACAGAACAGCAATTAACGGTTAACAGGCCACTTAAATTAAGAGCTTTCCTTGAGAAAACAGCCTCAGACCTTCAGAGACTCTAGGAAGTAAAGTGGCAAAAGATCGAAGTGCATTGGGAATTTCCTCAATAGGYCTTTTATCCGCAGAATGTACAAACCCAGAAAAGCCTGGCCGAAATATCGATGCAGGGGAATGTAGCTGCACCGAGGAGGGAATAACGAGAGGAAAGAAAACAAGAGATTTTGAGTAATGACCTTCTAAGCAATGGAAACATAACTTTCTTCACTGATGTCTCCAGAGCCAAAATTTTGCATGGTCTGAYATTTGGTGCTACCCTGTTTTGTACCCTTGTCATGCAGTGTGTCACCATAACATCCTGGGAATGGCAGACAGACATCAAGGGTTTGTAGCCAGCCACAGACCTTGGCCAGGCTACTGACCTCCCTTAGTGCCCCCAGGTTTAGCAAAGGGATACACACACTGAGAAACAAAGCTACGGTCCCTGGACAAAAACATCTGGCTGTGGCACCCACAAGCACCTTCACCCATTTCTGTTTCACTCACTGTTTCAGTGCATCACCACCACTSTGTTGATATGAACACAGCCTTCTCACCATCACACAACACACAACTGTAAAACCCACTCCCACAGATGAACATAAAAAGTGGATGTCTCAAACTCCCAGACCCAAACCCTTTTTCACTTACAGTGCCTCATAACTGTACAACACAGAGCTTTCTTTTTTTTTCATTCATGAATTTGACCTCTGTGAACTTTTAAGATCAAACAGTTCAAAGATTTAATAAAGATGCATCTTTGCTACCTCTCAATCTCACATAGCTCAATGCACTTTGAATTTGGGACAGGTAGGAGCAGAGCCTCAGAAAAATTTGTTGGTTCATTTCCGCGACAGAAAAAGCCTGGAACCAGCCAAGTGTGTTCCCCAGACCCTGTACCCTAGTACCTCACTAGTCATTTTGCTGTTTCTTCTGCTGCCAGCCTCCACCCTAACAAAACAGCTGAAAAGTGCAGGATGCAGCACACAYATCTCCCAAACATTCCAGTATAGGGATAAGGGCAGCGCAGCGTGTTTGGGTCACAAAACCAGGGCGACGCCACTGCCCCTTAGGCACATTCAGGAGGGCAGAGGTGCCAAATTAGTTTTACAGCTTYCTAGCACTGAGATGTGTCTGGGGCCAGGGGATTTTTTTGATGGACACATGGGAGCAACATTTGCAGTCTGCTTGAAAGGGTCATTTCCACATTTCATAGCAGTGGCCTATGGCGGCAGGGCAGTGTCAGATCAGCGGTCTGGGGGCTGATGTTGGCAGGGGGAGGGACCCAGGAACCTTTTTGTCTGTTTTCGGGGCTGAGGGGTAGGATGTGGAATACAGCTCTGAGCAGCACCAAAAGCAGCTAAACCCATTACTTGATTGAGGGAGGTTGGGAGCAAGAGGGTTTTGCGGGGGTAAAATGTTAGGAGTGCAGATGTTTRCGTGCAAAAGGATTGGGGTTGGTGCTGCTTGGGGGGTGAAGCTGTTTACAGACAAGGGCGTTTGGGAGCAAGGGAGACTGGAACAAAAACACTGGGGACAAGGATGTTTGAAAGCAAGGACAAGGACCATTAAGGTGAGGGGGTTAGAGGCTGATGGCACTTAGATAAGAGCATTTGTAGAGCAAAAGCATTTGGGGGAGAGGGCATTAGGGTCAAGGGTATTTGGGTCAAAAGTATTTGGCAGCTAGCACGTTTGGGGGTGAGGGTGCTTTGGAGAGAGGGGTTCTGTGCTGCTGCCAGCTCCCGACTGCCTCCGCCGGTGCCCACGTTCTCTCTGCGCTGCGGCTCTCGGACACCGGGAAAACGAGCCGCACCGAGCCGCCCCCGCCACCCTCCCCAAGTCTCTCCGCGCTGTCCATTTCGGGGCCTCTCGCTCCCCACGAGCAGAGCCCCGCGATGGTGCAGGCACGGCGGCGCAGCCCCCACCCCGTGCCCGTGCGGGCAGTTCCCTGCGCCCGGCGGGGCACGGCGGCGGCGGCGGGCGGGGGGCGCGGGGGGCGGCCGCGGGGGCGGAGCCGCCAGTCAGCGCCGGGCGCCGTGACCCCGGGGCGGGGACGGGCACGGGGACAGGGACGGGCACAGGGACAGGCGGCCCCTGGCCGGCGCGGCGGCGAGCGCAGCCCGTAGCCCCCCCCGACACAGACACACACAGACACACACAGACACGCATCGGGCGGGGGGAGCCGCTCGCCCCCGCCCCAGCGCCCGCCCGGGTCCGGCCGCCGCAAGCTCCGCACTTACCCGGGCCGCGGCGAGGTGTCGGCGGGCGGGCTTCGGCGAGCCGCGACTGCGGGGGGCCGGGGGGGGCCGCTTGGGTTTGGGGGGGGTTCCGTAATCCAAGAGGCTTTGGGCTGCCAAATGTAAACACTCCGCCATGATTTCTTTGTTTAGATAATTGAACCTGCCTCCCTCTCCCTCGCCGGCTCTCGCTCGCTTTTATTTATTTATTTCCCCCCCTCCCGTCATCATCATCATCATCATCATTATAGCTTGTGTGGGGTGTTTTTCTTTTCTTTCTTTTTATTTTTTTTTAAGAACGATTATTTGCTAGCTGCATTTATCAACTGCTGGTTTTACAAATATATATATATATATATATATATATATATTTGTCTTTGAATATATCCGTATGGGGGGGGGCGGTGGGAGGCATGAAGGACAGGAAGTTGTTCCCGCCGGTTTGGGGGTTACGGTTGTTCCTCCTGCTTCGGCTGCCAGGGCCGGGGGGGTCGGGGGTAGCGGCCGCATCACCTCCCGCAGTGCCCGGCGCTCCCCGGGAAAAGGCAGCGGCTCCAAAGGCATCGCCCGCTCCGGCGGAAAGGATGCTGTGTGCACGGGGGAAACGGATGGAAACTTCCAGTCTTAAGTTTCTTCACTGCATTTCCYCCAAAGCTCGACAAGAGAGCATGCTTATTATTGTTGCTATTATTATTGTTATTATTATTATTATTATTCAGGAATTCCCTATCAGGAAATAGTTTTATTATAGGAAGTGTACAGGAAGTGTTAGCATGACATGTTCCACCTGCAGTTCTATTTTGACAGCAAGTTTCTCTGTTGGAAATACCAGTGTATTTCCTGTAAGTATTACTTGATAAAGACCTCCGTGCACTTCATCAATGCTCATAAATCCCTTTGCATAGACCTTATCCTCTCAGATCCCAACTTCCCAATGCTCTGATGGAAGTGCCTAGGGAGGATGGATGCAGAAGGCTGAGTTACAGTGCCAAGCCTGTCAGCTACACAGGAAGGGCCTGGTGCCCCACGATTCCCGTGGGATATTTGAGGAATTTTAAGCACCACATCGCTMGGGAATTGTGCCAAAGACTCCAGAAATTCTCCGTGGTTTGTGTTTTGGTCCTTTTTGTATTAAGAACACCACCTCCCCATGTCTCCCTACTTAATCATTTCTGGGGGTCCTCAAATGCCACAGAATGTACAGCATTACCTTTGCTGCTCATTTGTAGCAAGAGCATTCATTATAGCAAAGGCAATCTAAAGAGGTGTTATATAGAAAAACAAGGTGATTTACTCACCCTGTTAYACAGTAAAGATAAATGCTCCGTGACAACTACCAATCATCAGATGGGTTCCCAGTYCCTTTTGCCCTGAGCCTGTTGGTACAATAATGACCACCATTCCCACAGCCAACTGCCTCGGCTTGGAAATACACTGACCATTTGTGCATTCTTGTACCTTAAATACTGCATCTGCCATGGGCAGAGGTCCTCTTTGCAAATGGATCACCAGTTGTACCCCCAAACCTTCTCTAAATCTCACTAATCCTTTGTAAAGCCATTTTTAACTGTTGGGATAAGGAGCTCTGCTTGTACAGTGAGCACAGAAAAAAGAAATGAAAAAACAGCATACATATGTATTACACTGGCAGTCTATAGGAATACAGGGTTGCATTACAAGTTACATTTTAGAACTGCACAGATATTTGTAAACTATTTTACAAGTTAGATACTGGGAACTTGATTGAGTYATGGCCAGAGTGGAGCAATCGCCATGCAGACCTTGGAGTTGCTCTAAATAYGTTGGCAGCTCTCAGGCCACCTCTCACAGTTTGACCTTACTCTTGTATTTCAAATACCAAAACAAACAGCATCACTTAGTTTTCCGCAGTGACCCCAGCTCTGCTGTCCTACTTTTTTCTAGTTCTTTTAAGCAGAAGTTTGAGAATATTTCCCAGTTTCTGCTTTCTCTGCTTCCCTTTTTAAGGTGACGCTATTTGCTTATGATGCTATTTTTATTTCCTTGCCAGGATTTCATTGCAATCTCCCCTTTGTGGATTTTTTACTTGTGGCCATTTAAATTCATTTCAGGCTAGAACTTGGCATAAAAGTTCGCAGCTTCTCATCCAGATTTGAATTACTATATTTAATCCATACTCAGCTCTTAGGCTTTTTTTTTTTTTAAACGAGAATGAAGATAGAAATAATTTTTTTGTGGTTCCAAATGGTGCCATCATTCTGTATTGCTTTCAGATCTTGTCTTCATTCCACTAGCTTTTCAAAAGGACATGCCAGAGCATTTAAGACGTGACTTTAGAAACATGTTGCTTTACAATCCTTTAAAAACAGGTTATTTCAGAATAAAACTTCGTGAAAATTAAGCATTGTGGATGCACAAGGGTATTTTTATTGCACTCTCAGATATGGCTCGCTGAACAGTAAAGCCTGTTTTCATGTGGGCTAAAARAGGGCAAAAATCTTTGTTGTGCTTTGAAAAACAGTTTTGCACAATTGTGTTTGTGTTAATAATTTTTAGGAATATTCAGGCAGTGCTGTGTTGACTCTGCACATACAAAGAAGAGATAATGACGTGCAGATTTTTATTAAGCGAGACTATATTGGATAGCTTAAATTGCCTTTCTCTATTTATCAATTTAAAAAACAAATGCAGTACTTAATCTAAGTACTTAATCTAAGATGAATTCCATTATGTAAGTCCAGATGAGTAGTTGCTTGAGAAATATTTTTTACCAAGTCAAAATTTTGTTTGCTCCAGGGGTTTTTAAACCATTACTATTATTATTAGTATTATTATTACTATTACTATTATTATTACTATTCTTGTTATTGTTATTGGGGGTAGTAGTAGTAGTAGTAGTAGTAGACTTTTTTATTACAGTGCCCAGAAAATGGCAGAGCTACTGGTTGTTTTTAATAAATGTAATTAAGATAGTGTGTTTTATCACAGCACATGCATAGGTGACAGAGGAATCCTTTGACAGATCCTGCAGTCTTTCATTCACTGCTGGTTAGAGAGAGTGTCACCAGTAAGACTGGACAGCATTTTCCAACCTCTTGCTTCCAGCTGTGGGTAGTTATGGAAAATCTCACCAGACCTGCATGATAGTATTTCCTCTGACTTTTCAGAGCTGTTAATGGTTGATTTTATAATTAGCTATTATATCACACCACGATGTGATGAGCAAGAGCAGAGAGGACCCTGTGGTGCTGGTGACAAATGGGGTAAGTGGCAGTCCCTGTCTTGAGAGCAARCAGGCCCAAATCCAGCAGATCCATGGCTCAGTCCATCCTGACCATCCTGCTCAACTATGCAGGGAGCAGGCTGCTTATTGCACAATTGGAAAAGGCTGGCAGATCTTACACAGGGRACTAATTACTGAGTGGGGATGGAAGTAGAAGGATCATAGGAGAAAGTATGCAAAGAGTTGCAATAATAAGATCAATACTCAAGTATTTTTGTGATGTCTGTCATGTGGTATCTCATGCTGGAAATGGGCACTGTAAAAGGCTCTTTTGCAGACTAAGTTTGAAAGAATGTCACAGATTTTTAAAATGACCAAAAGAAGTTTAGATCAAGGGAATATGCACATTTATCCTCCATTCTTCTCATTTTTGAGGRTAAGTATTTATGGTAAAGTAATTAGCTGTTTTCTGTATTAGTTTACCTTCCCTGAGATTGCATTTGAAATGTGTGTGTAAAAAAGCAATGATGTGTAGACTGGGAGTATTTTAATCAAGACAATATGACAGTGTATCCCCCTAGTCATAAAATGGTTGCAATGTGAGAGCTGTGTAATAAGCTGCACTGTTGTACAAATGAGTAGAGAAAATATCTTAAAAACAGCAGTAAAAGTCTTGCCTAAAAAGATAATATTCAGATCCTAAAATAAGGTTGAGATTAAATCTGTCAGTCTTAAGAGCCTGCAGCTACTGGACTAAACAGAAAAGACTCAGGTGCTGAGTTTCTCTTTTGCAAGCAGATCTTTCCACTGTAAATATGGGTAAAAGCAATTATGGAAGAAAATGTGAAAAATAAAGTTTTCTTTGAGTGCTTTGCACAGAGTTAACAAATTGCTATTGCACAATAGTAACACTGCATTAATTATGTCACTATTTTTCCTTCATGATAGATTATTGTTAGTAATTCATCACTGTAACGTATTAATAGTGGTATTAGGTTTTAAACAGAACAATCATATTAGTAGCATACTTGTCATATTAGTGAAAATTAACAAAATGATGAAAAATTGCTACCAAGGCTTTGGGGCTCTAACACTGCAAGGAAATCACTTTTTTCCCAATCCAGCACTTTTTCAATGAACATATATTTTCTTGCAAAGATAAAGAGACTGTTTTACAGTGTTCTCCATCCAAGCCTCAGGAGCCATTTCAAAATATTTATGCCATTCTTCTAATGCCAAATGTGTGTATTCTTTTATGATTCTAATACTSTTAGGTTCTGCCTTTTAAAAGCCTGAGTTCTGTCATTCACAACCCCTGGCATGAGGTTTGARGCCATTAACTCCATTTTTGTTGGGGATTGAGAGTCTGGACTGTCTGGTGAACTTCTGGAGCACAATCCAATTGCCTTTCTAGAGGATTAAGGARCATTGCCTGCAGAGCCAGTCATCTGTGAACTTGTCCATGTGCCTCCAGCCAGTCCCTTGCAGGGTCATTTTTGCGGGGCTTTCTGTTTGGTTAGAAAGGAGGTACCTTCAGGCCCCTGTGAGCGTGCTCCTTCCACTTCTTCATCCTGGCCTTTTGCATTTACACCATCTTTATCTCTGGCATGGGATCTCTTCCTAATATACAAAGATGATGTATGGATTTCCCTCTAAGAGTAAYAACTTGAATTAGGGAATGGGGTTATAGAGTGGATTTCCTGCTCCTTCCCTCATGAACAYCTGGTGCCTCAGAATCAAAAAAAGATAAAACATTTACCAGACCCTGAGAATCCTGTTTGAAACTGGAGTCACCAGTTTTGCCTACTGCTTTGTGAAACCAAGAGGCAAATCTTCAATTCTTGTGTGTTTAGAAGCCATCAAAATAGAACATTTTCCCCACTTAGGCATCTACTTTGGTTTGGCTGCTTTATCATTTACAAAGCAGTTTCTTTGGTTTAAATAATGTAATTTAATGGAAGACATGAATAGATTTAATTTGATTAACAACAGAATGTCACACCAAGAAAATAAGTATTTATGGCCAAGCAATAGGCCACAACAGACCAGCTTTTATTCAATAATCACTTGAGCCCMGTCAGTCAAATGCAGATGAAATTAGACATTTCTTGAGTTTTCAGAATGACCAAAAAGATTACTTTATATTCAAGGCTCGTCTCTGTGGAAGATTCCTTTCTTTGACCACATGATTCATCAGTGAAAGTATTTTGGAGATTTAGGAGCATAATCAGAACCAGAATTGCCAATATCGATCTAACAATCCTTGGTCTGTTTTTTTGCTGAAGTATCTCTAGACAAAATCCTTAGTGCCACAAGCTGGAATCATCCAAGGGGAGTCAGACCACTGAAMGAGCCTGCACCAACCACAGATGTGACCCAGATATACAACAGGGTTAATAACAATGCCCTCATTACAAAGATAATTAATGCTTATAAACAGCTYATATTCTCAAAACTGCTGTTGGATTAGCCCGGCCCCAGCATCTGTGAGCAGAAGTATGTGAAGCTGTGACACCTAGGCTGTGCTTGGCTGAAACAAGCTCCTCAGGAAACATCCATACTGATGTTGGGACCAGCTTTACAGTGACCCCAAGTCTATATCCACTGACTATTTGCCCTGAAAGCCTCTCAGCTTCTCCCATGGCAGCAAGTCTGTGTAGGGTTGGAAGTGCTGCTGAGCTCCCAGCTCTCAGCTGGGGCTGGCCCCTGTCCCCACCTTTTCCACCTTTCCCACTTCTGTGTGTAGAACTCACGTAGGCACAGCACAGCTCACACAGGGGCCCAGTGTCAGCCCRTGCCAGCCCCAGGACCCCCTGCTCYGCAGTTCCCTTCGTTGGAAACTCAGCTTTTCTCTGTTTTTCCTAGCAGCAGATAAACCATGGGGAGAGGTAAGCAGCTTTGATGACCTCCCCTTGGTCTGTGAGTAGCAACAGAAAAGCAGAGTTGGTGTTTTACTGTCCCTCTTCTGGAATTTAATTTTTCAAATATTTCCAAGCTCTCAAGGTGTTGTGCAAAAGATAGCTGCAAGCAGCTGTACAGTTCAAACTGAAAATCTCCCCAGCAATGTTTATAAAGTTGTGCATGTTTTGTGGCACTGATTTTAATACAAAACATTAGATTGACATCCAATCTACACATAACATGCATTTGACTGACATGGGCATTTTTTATACATTGATGTGACATATGCCAAGCATAACAACAGCTCTGACTGACAACACAGCAAAAAAGGACTTGTGTTATCCATGCTTTAGTGAGAATGTTTCCATCGTGCCCTATTTGGCGGTAGTAATTGTGCTAYTCATAAGAGAAGATATTTTTGGAGTAATACAGCACTGGAAATTGGCCCAAGTGGCACCTAAGTTCATGGCAGAAAGAGCAAGAGGTCTTTTTAGTCTCTAAGCATTTAGAAAAGATAACATAACTAGGGCTCCAATGAATTGGAGTTGTCAAAATTCACACCTAAGAGAAAGGGGGTGTTGGGCCTGTTGCCAGGAAACAGCATCTGGTATCACATTTCTAACAGGATGCATGCATATGAATGCAAGTGGGAGCTGCAGCATGATAAATCTATCCCAGAAATTGCACCTCCTCACGTCTGTGTTGTGGCACCYACCCATACAGACTTCCTTGCCCTCATTCCCTATCAATACTTCACTCAACAGCCAGAGATGTGCAGGCAGGTCATCTGCAGGGCCAGTAACAGGTTCACTTTCTGCGTAGCTGTTGCCACAGACTGTGTGCTGGGCCTGCAAGCAAGCCTGGCTACTCTTCATGTGGGTGTTATGTTATTTCTATATTATATTATATTATATTATATTAATTGCCTTATATTACATTATATTACATTATATTACATTATATTGCATTACATTATCATATCATATCATATCATATATCATATTATGTTATGTTCCTGGACAATATCTAACTTGCTCCCTGGCTCATTTCTGAGGCCACACTTGGGCATGGTTTGTCTGTATTAAGCTTTCCTCCTACCACTCTCCAGTTCTCCAGCACTATCCTACCTTTAATATTTTCTGTGCCCTGATGCCACTCACCATATACAGCAAGAAACTCTCATGGTGTTTCAGTTCCTGAGAGCACAGACATACTCACACAAAAATAATTCTGTTGTGTGGGCATGGGGACCTGATACAGAGTTCAGAGGAGGTCCAAGGTCAGTGGGGTCATGGCCAGCTAATCCACCCTGCCCTGAGGGCAAAGGGTGTATCTGGTCCTTGCTTTATTCCACAAGAAATACACACCTAGGAGATGGAAGAGAACAGAAGGGAGTGATACTGGAAGTATTGCCTTTGATCAAGGCACTGAAATAAGTTGGTAGTGGAGGTTCCAAATATTCACCCTAACTTTGTGAAGTTTCTTTGGAGGACAGAAGTCTCTGGAATATATTAGGGTAGAGCCAGGCAAAATCTTGACTGGAAGTTCCAGTCCATGGACAGATTCTCCATGCACAGAGATGGTCTGAGCAGATGAACAAGGACTGTGGGAACATCAGATATCCTAACAAAGTTCCCAGGACAGTTTTATGTTGTGATACTGGAATTGTAATAATCAATATTGAATGGACAGTATGTTACTGAGTTTTCATAAGTTTACAGATTCATGAGTATTTTGTAGTTCACCAAATTAWGAAACACACTTACATAAGAACTAAAACCTGAATAAATACCAGGATCTTATTTTGGGCACCCATTCTATATCACCTCAACACAGTTTTCACAGAGCTCTTTTTTTAAACAGCATTTCTGTGCACTGTCAGAATGGGCCATAATGCAAGAAATTAAGCCCTGTTCTTTATTGTCTTTTTTTTCTTTTCATTAATTCCCAGGAATATTTGTCTTCATTCTAAAGTTTAAGTGATTTTCCCAGCCACATCATACTTCTTAAATATGACATTTGTTAAAACTTAAACTACCTGACAATATTTAAATTGAGGCAGAAAAGGAGACTTAGGAACTGGCAATATACATTTCCTGAAGAAAGGAAAATTTTCTGTTCTAAAAGACAGTGTCTCCCTTGCTTCCCCAGTTAAGAAAATGTCTGTTGAATGGTAAAATATGGTTATGTGGAGTTTTAATTGCCCAGGTGGGTGTTAGTCCAGGGTAACAAAGAGGAAAAGCTGGATAAGGAAGATACACAATAAGTTATCATTCTCACAAATTGTTTCTCCTTTYGTGTTTAAATATGGCCTTTGTCACTATAACTGTTCTGTGGCTAAATAGCTAATTCATTTTTTAGCATGTCATTTCTGTGTCTTTGTATGACTGTTGTATTTCTTTTTAAGCAAGGCCTTGGTGGACCAGTTTGTTTTATTTATGGTTTTRTTACTAATTTTAATCACATTAGCCTTGTATATTTGTAATTGCTTAAACCGGGCTTTGTAGTAAAGCACTCAGGTGCTGTTGGGCAGAAGGTTTTGCAGGCACATTTGTTGAATAGACAATTCATCATATATTATGATTATTCACATCACATCTGCAATCAGGTTATCTGGTTTTGGTGCGATTTTTTGGGGTTTTTTTTTGTTTGTTTGTTTTGTTTGAGGTTTTTTTGTTTGTTTTGTTTTGTTTTGTTTTAATGGATTCATTTACATTAATGTTAACAGATTTTTTTTTTTTCAAATTAAAAGATTTTTGAGTGGAGAATCATCRATTTGTGTTTGAATCTGTCCATAGCTGAACAGAACATTATTACTTGGTACTGCTGTTTACTTTGTTTAGGATTCAGTCCTACAAGGACTGACTTATTTGAATGCTATTTTCGGTGTTGTTCAGTAGCTTTTAGGATCAGGTGTCTTACTAGAAAATTCCTAACACAGATTTGAGAATGCACTTAATATAAAAACCTGAAAGGAAATTTTATTGTAGAATTTACCTCTTCAGTGCCATTCACAAAGCTGTTATCACATGCCAGTGAATTGTAACTGCTTAATATTCCCTTTATTTTGCATATTTACTCACAAGAAACTTCTGCAAATGCAGATTTCAAACATCTCATGTCAGCTGAAGAAATTTGTTACATTTTCAATTGTAAGTATGCAAAATAACAGGTGTATTGTGATTAGAAAAAATGCCCAATATTCAGTTTTCATAATACATTTAGTAAAATATTTTGAAATAATTAGTAATTGATAGGTTTTTAATATACTGCTTTCTTGGTAATTGTCAGCAATGATCCGTATCACTTACTGGGAAGAAATAGGGCAACTAATTTTAGGTGCACATGAAAATTGCAAATTAGAACAGGGAGCATATCCAGAAGTCCTGTGTTGTTATGGTGAGTAAATAAATTTCCTTGTAGGCATGTTAAATGAAAACAATAGTGGAATGGAGTTCATGTCTCTTATTCCACATAGATGTTTTTGTGGCCTGTTGTGATTTTTTTTAATTGTGCCTACAATAACAGTTATTAAGAGCCCTTTAATTAATTAGAATAATTTAAATTAATCATGAACATTTTCTTCTTTAAATTAGCTTTGCATGTCTGTTGCTTTAAATTTTCTGAGGTCGGAGTTCTGGATAGAACAAGCCATATTTCCAGATTTTTTGTTTCAGATTTTCCCTCTATTTTATGTCATTTTTGCTGGTTTTATCTGTCAGAGGGTATGGAAGAGCTTTAAATTTCAGAGGGATAGAGATGCTAAAAAGCAAGAATATCCCAAAGTGAGTAAGGCTGTGTGCTACGTCCCAGAGTCTCCCTCAGCTCTCATGTAAGCACAACTAAAAGTATATAGGCCTGCTAAGATTTTATATCAATGTGTTGCTCATGAAAATCAGAGATTAACAACAGCATGACATAGGGACCCCTTAAATCAACATCGTGTTTGAAGAAGTGTTATTGTGACCTGTGTGGCTTCTCTAAAAATGTAAATTATCTGGAGATGTGTGAAAACGCAGCAAAACAGAAAAACCTGCTGGGGAGCGGGTTGCAAGAGGCCACAAACAAAAGCAAGCTTTACCATTGCAATTACCTTGATTTCTTTTGGAAAAGCAGTATATGTGTAAAAAAAAAAATAGAAACGTCTTACACTTCGTCTACAAAAACTCCCCTTGAATAATGCTCCACTTGAATTGTCAGGACAARTTTGGAATTGAGACCTTAACTCTCTGGTTTACTTGCAGAAACTTCTTTTTGTTTTAAATTTGTCCAATGCTTAACTTTAGTTATCAAAGGTGCCTGACATTGGTCAGTGTCACTCCCAAAACTCAAATGTAAGCTTATTTATGAAGATTAATTAATACTGAAAAAAATGTGCATGTAAAGACAAATATTTGAGTGTCTGTTGCTCAAGAGAAATACAAGATCWAGAATCTACTGCTGACCTCCAGGTTATGGCTGCCTTGAACTTCCCACCAGAGAGAGGCCATGTATTAATCAGTGCAGAATACAAACTTTTAAAGGACAGTATACAACTTTGGCTTTTGCAGTCTGAATATTATTTAAAGTCKCTCAGAAAACTTCTGTCCCTTTGCAATGCTCATAAGATCCTATTAGATGATTGTGCCTGCACAAAAAAATTGCACATGACATGGAAATTCACTGTGGCTGTAATGCATGTGCAAATGGGGACTTATTAGGCAATCAGAGTTAATTTAATGTAGGTATGGTTTAGCTTTTATGTTTGGAAATTCTAACCCCTGTGTCCTGTCAGATACTTAATCAAAAGTAGTCACATTGCCATCCTACATGCAGCCCACCAGAAAAACTKGTGTGGTTGATTCTGTCGAATAAATTCAGTCACTTGGCAAAAAGCAGTCAGGAGGGTGGAAAACTTTCTGGATGGCAAAGAATTATTTAGGTTAGTCAGCACTACAGAGCACTGCAGAGATGTTCAATGAGACCTAATAAGCTGCACAATGGCAGCCAAATTCAGCATTGACAAATATGAAAATACACATATTGGAAGGAACAGATTGAATTGCTCATGCACATTGCTGAGTTCTAAATTAACTGTAACAACTTGGGAAAAAGACCTGAGGGTCACTGCGGGCAGCTCAATTAAACATCTGATCAATGAGCAGTGGAGGTTAAAAAAGCAAACAAAATGTGAGAGTGTAGAAAGAATGGGATGGAAAACAATGACAATATTGTAATTGTGCAATTATACACGTTGTTGGCACACTCTTCCCAAATACAATATTCATTTCTGGTCATGCCATCTTAAAATGCGTAGAGGAAATAGAAGAAGCCCAAAGTTAGGCAACAGAAGGGAAGAGAGACAAGGAGAAACGTCCATATTAAAAGAGAGATTTAAAAGATGAGAAATGTTCAGTTGGAAGTGGAAATTAATAAGTGGGGACATGATAGAGAGATATAAAATAATTAATGGTATGGAGAAGGTCAGTTGAATGCTCCTATTTACTCTTCCCCATAATGTAAGAACAAAGTGACATCCATTAAATTGAAAAGAAACAAATTTAAAACTGATAAAAAGAAATACTTTTTTTACACAATGSATAATTAGCCTGTTGAACTCACTGCAACAAGCTATCATTATGCCCAAGAGCTTAGTAGGATTCAAAAAGGATTATACACTTATTTGGATAATGAGAGCGCCCAGGGATACCTTAGATAGGATAAAAATGGTTGGGGGTGGAGATGTATGAACCCTCATGCTTCAGGGCATAAACCAATCATTAGCTGTCTGGGATTAGGAAGAAACTTCCCCTATGAGCAAATTATTCAATAATTGTCCATTATGGGTTTTCTTGCAAATTCCACTGAAGCATCTGGTCCTAGCCACTCGCTGTAGAGACAGAGCCCTGGACCGCTGATATGATCCACTGTGGAATTTACATTTCCTGAATTGCCATGTTTGCCATGAGGCTGGGAAAGCCATCTCTGCACCAAAAAGGATGGTTCCCTCTGTTCAGTGACCTCCCTGTTACCTGGCAATTACTGTGCAGTTACTTATGTATTTATTTGTGATACAGACAGACCAGGATCAAGTTCCATCTCTGGGAGAGGACAGCTTTTCCATTTGAAATGCATCATGCCTGGCTTGCACGGAGCTGTCTGACGCCAACATGTGAGAGCGTTTTATCCTTCAAAGTTCTGGAAAGCCTTTTGTGAGATTCACTGATAGTCAAAAGAGCATGTGATTCTACTGAAGTGTTATTATCTCTATTTTGTTTTTTATTTTGTTCCTTTTGATAGTTCACTTGACAGATTTTTCTCCTTTTTTCACTTGCTCCACAAGTGGGAAATACCCTAAAGAAGCAGTATTCCAGTCTTCTATTGCACTAGTCCTGTCACAATCCAGGTTAGATTATCCCAGGAAGAAACCTAAATTTACCTGTCCTGAAAAATCTATCAGATACTCAAAGTTACATCCTGGGGTCCTTTGCCAGCAGCAAAGTCAAGAAAACCTGCCAATTTTTCCTACTGTGTGTTATATTAAAAATATTGAGATATTTTTGCATCTATTATTACTTTATGGTTTGTTCTCTGCCATTTACCCTGGTTTTAATTCATCCACTGCATCTTATGATCAAGTTTTATTATTACTATCCAGTTTTACTATTTTACTATTACCATCTAGGGGTTTTTACTATTGCTTTTTTTTTTTCTGCTGTTACTATCTACTATTTTACTATTACTATATAGTTTTACTATTGCTGTTATTTACTATCAAGTTTTACTATACCATTTTACTACATAAACTGCTGCAACAAAGAGTATCAGATGAAGATAGAATTTCTGCATTAAACCATGTGTGYACATGATGCAGAACAAGTGTCATTATTCTGGAATATCCCTTTCCCAGATTTGGGACTTACCAACCAACCTACAGAAYTCTCATCTACACACCTATTTCCCTATGGCTAGTGCTGATAAAATCCAGTAAGGTCAAATAATCACTAAATACAATCTAAACTGCCTTGTGTAATGTATCTAATTGTCAGGATTCATTGTAAGTTGTACTGTGTCCTGTCAATATTGAAAACAAAAGGATGAAAATGCTTCAAAGATAAACTTTGTGGAGAAAGGAGTCAAGAGTGGAGAAAGTAAAACAAGGTAGATTAATCTGAGGGAGTAAACTTGTAAAGCCAACAGAAAAACAACTTTAAAGCATGTAATTGTTTCATTATGCTGCATAAAAATCATCCTTAAACCACACAATTATAAAACTATGTTCCACACAAAAATTATGTAAATATATTTAAATCCAGTTTATAGAAACCAGATACAAAGAGTACTTCTAATGGTGAAATAGCTCTTACGTTTTAAACCCAACAGAATGGTTTAAAGTTTTGTAAGCTTGCTTAAGAGTTTGGAAAACTTGGAATATGGTTTTCATACAGGAAAAAATGTTTTCCTCATATGTAATGTATTAGTCTGCACTATTTGTATGTGTATTTTAATGATACATTTTCCTTAAGTAATAATAACAACCAATCTGATTTTGAAGCTTTAGGAGCCCTTAGGAGATATAYCCAGTGTTTATCAATCTACAAGTAGCAGATGCAATTTCAGATGGAATATAATGGAGAAAATGAATGATGAAGCTAAGTGCAAGGATCAGCACTTCCAGAAARCCTCATGAATAATGACAACTAAGCTGGAAGCACAGCTTTAGGAAAGTATATCCATGGAGACCAGCTGGACTGAGTTAACAAATACTTTACAAGAAACTTTCTAATCTTTGGGTTGAATTCAGCTGTAGTTAGTAGTGACCAAGAGGAGCTACAATCTAACAGCTCTGTGCCTAGATTAAGTGAGTTTGCTGGGTTTGATCCACTTCCTATCACTCCAGTGTTCACAGAGCAGGAATTACCATTGCAGTAGTCCTAGTTAGCATCCTTGGTGGAAGTCTCCTAAGGTATGGACTGACTGGACACTGGGAATGAACCRTGCTGGGAGCTCTGTGTGGGCTCCTCTGGGTTATGCTGGAGGCTCTGCAGAAGTGAGCAGAGTTCCTCTCTATGCTCTATCACTCGCAGATAAATGTAGGACAGCAGCCTCCAGGGTTACCAATCAGTGCTTTTTGTCAGCCTAGATTTCTCATTTTCAGCTGGGATTCCTGCCCCCTAAAAGCCATGGGCTGTTGGACAGTTTCAAGTATTCATAGGAGCAGCTAAATACAAGCAGTGTGGAATAAGAAAACTTTCATATGTTTCCTTGAAAAAGGCTTTGGAGCCCTGTTGAACTGCCTTTGTCACAATTACCYCTTTGAAGTCAATACAGCCCTCAAAGGGGTTTCTGCTGCAAAAGCTGCAGGTCTATCATGGGGCACAAATGATGTTGTTATTARAACTGCTTTCACAGCAAGGATGTAAAGTAAGTGAAAGTTACTACAGTATAGTTTCAGAAGAATGTTTTCAAAACTCCATCCTTCAGATGAGTCCTCACAAAGTTCAGGCTCTTCTTTAATGCACACGTTCACCAGTCCAAGCTACCAATTCTGTGGTACTGGCARAGATTTTGCTTGAAAGATGTTCCACCCACTGATTACCACTCATGCAGGCCTGAAAGCTCTCCTGTGGCAGCTGAGGATCAGGGCCATCATTGTGTGATGCTGAGTTTTAGATCCTTCCCCAAAATGTACAATCAACTGTATTAGAATAGATATAGAAAAAAATCGCATGTAAGGGACCTGAAAATGCACTGTACAAGACTCTATTAAAAAAGTAGTCACATAAAGACTCATTGCTGCAGCATATTTTCTTCATTATTTCTGCCTCATTGTATGTGAAACTATATTAGTATAATGAAGTGAGAAATAGTAGGATATTGGATATTATATATTTCCTGCCTAGCACTTTTAGAGAATTTAGCTCAAGGCAAGAGAAAATGCAGCCTTTCTGCCCTGAAGAATAAACAAAAACCTGTTACAGAAATTAGGGTGTTGTAAGAAATCAGGTGGTCTCTCCACATGCATCAGTACATTGTTACCATGGYTTTATGAGAACCTGTTTAGGGTTTGGTTTRGGTTGGTTCAGTTTAGGCACACTCAGRTTTGTTACACACTTATGTGTATCTTTCCCCTTTATAAAGAATGGGGATATTTGGGATGTGGAATAACCAAGCTGCTGTTTATCAAATTTGAATGTCAGAGGAACGGTGCAAAGCTCCCTGCTTCAGGACTTCAGGTCCCCTAGATCCCAACTAAGAATTTTTTTTCCCCTCTCTTTTCATCCCCTGCTTTATTTTTCTTTTTTCTCTATGTAAGATATCTGATATTTCAAAAATTGCTGTTTCTCTTCCATCTTATCTGTGTTCTCTTTGGTGTGCCATTAGTCAGTCTTCAAACACAGAATTCTTCCTTTACATAAATAGTAAATTCTTCACAATCTTGTTTGTCAGCTATTTTACTTGCTTAAGTACAAAGAAATCTTACGCTTATCAGGGAGAGGAGGACCCAAAACCAAAGATACCAACATTTGCATTTAACAGTAGAAAACTGMAGGTATCCAGAATACAGAAACCAAATCACAAAATTACTGGTAATTGCATAACTCTAGAAAATTACATAGAAAAAAAAGTTACAAAATAGCAGAGGATCAGTATTGCTGGATGAATATTAGTGGACAGAAGTCCTGCTTCTAGCAAAGACAYCTTGTACTCTTTTACATAAGTTATTTTTAATGTATAGCACTGGTAGACACTCTTTTCAGCAGACTTACTCACTTAATAAGTTTAGGTCGGAGAGGTTTGTATTTCAACAGCTGGTGTTCAGAGATTTCATAATTTAGGAAGCTTTTTAATGTACCAGATATTTGTTTAAAATGTGTTCTTTCCCTTTACCAAGGCTTAACAATAAAACAAAAATGTATTCTCAAAACAGTGAATCTTCTATATTCCACTTCTACAGTGGAACTTTCTACATTATTAGGAAAAAGTAAAATGTCCATAAAATGATACTTTTAAATTCTGATATTCTTAAATGTTAAATGCACTGACTTTCTGCTGAATCTTGGGCTTGGCCAAGTGAAGGCAGTGCACGAATAAAAGCATGCAGACCTAAGTAGCCCTTTGACTTAAAGCTCACAGTTTATATAAGTAAGTATTTAAAATAAGTCTACAGTACTCAGAGCCAGCAAGGCAAGTAGGCCATGTCACAAGCTGAAGTGAGATGATTTTATGCCACTTCCACAGTTGTCTCTGGACCATGATGTCCACCTGAACTGCTTTGTGAACCTGGACTCCCTTGAAATTGGCTGCTGATCTCTGGAAGTGCACCCTCTTTCCTTTCCAGCCRTTTTTGCACTTCGGATAGAGATTCAACCATTGCTGGGACTGGATCTCCTCTACTTCACTCTCCTGCTGTCAGATATTTGCCCCCCTTACTTCAATACAGACTGCTGCAGTAAGACAGAAGGCCAACCAGAACTTCCATTCCATGCAACTGCAATCACTGGCATAGCTTTGGGCAATTTAAAATATATAAAAAAAGCTGTTCCTGCTCCTGTGACATTGCTTTCCCCTTGCTATTTGTGCTAGTGAAGCAACACCAAGATACACTCATCCAAGGGCTTCCCAATTATTGCTGCTTGAGGACATGTTTGGAGGAAAGGAAAATTTCCCTAATGAAAGGCAGCTTCTAGCACTGCACATCAAACTTCATTAATTGACATTTAAACAGTTGCATATCTTTCCTACAAACTGTCTTTTATTTTCACCCTGTTGCAATTTGCTCTGTATGACAGTAGAGTTAGTAGTTACCTCACTGTTTTTATCTGTTACATTAGTTCCTTGGTGAATTCACAACATATGTTCTACCAATATCCCTTATAGCCCAAACTAAACCACTTTTAACAAAATTCCCCAGTACAAATTCCAGTCTATTCTATTTTTCGATTGTGACTAAAGAATAGTACTTCAGCAGTTGCCTCAAAACTCTGGACTTTGCATATATCTCAGAAAGCAAACTTATCCTAGGGGTCAGATGATCAGTTTTGCTGGAAAAAGCTATTCAGCCTTCAGCTAAGGCTTTCTTTTCTATCAAGAGCTCTACTGTGAACTGGGTTTTCTTTCTGATAACTTTTCAAATTGCTCTATATGACATTTCTATATTTTCTTCCTAACTCAGTCATCCTGTCTTTTTTGCAGGGATAAGGGCTGTAATATATTCTCATGTTTGTCACCGAGCAAGCACAGATTCATCTAAGATGTGACAACCAGCAGGCTTTCTTATCTACAGAGAGGGTCATCTGTTGTGCTTAAGAATATGGTGCAAATGATTGTACCAGTATATTGCTGATGCTTAAATCTACATTTCTATGTAAAATTAATTTTCTCTTTTGTCTGTCGTTGCAACTTGGAACGCCTTCCTTATATGCACTATAAAATGTTAATAGCAAAATTTAGTGTGACTTTATGACTGTRGTGTCATTTTTCTCAGCTTGATCAGCTCTTTCAAATGGCATCATTATGATCAAAGTTGTTTACAGTAATAAAGCAAGAATAGTTCCAATAAAATAGTAGGCGCCTTTACAGTTAAAGAGTAGCTGGCATTTAAGAACACAGCAGCTCCTTATTCTGTGGGTGCAGAATCATGCAAGTTCACAATATAATAGAGTTAATGCATGTAATTACAAGATTGCCCCCCTCAGGATTTGAGGGCATTCAAAGAGACAACAGGAAATACATTATGAATCTGAAAGGGGGAAAAGTAGCAAAATTACTTGTATATTGACTGTGGAAGGAGAAACAACTGCATTGAAACTTCGAAGTCTCCAAAACTGCAGATTACTCTAATGCAACRTTATTGTTCACCACGATTTTGTCACCTGTTATTGACTTCTGAGAATAAAGTGGTGACACTATAAGGTACCTTTATAAATGTTTTGCTAATGCTACATGATTAATAGAAATTACTTCAAAATTAAGYCATTGTAGGTGTATTTTAATATGTTGGAACACATATGGGTCATGTTTCAAAGTATGCCTAAGAAATGATGGTCTAACTACCATCTGAAATATTAATGCTTTGGGACATAGGAAATTATAAACAATGGGTCTCTATAACATTGTTAAAAAAACCTTCATAGTGGTAAGAAAATAATCAGTGATGATGCTTGACACCACTTTCCCTGTTGCCCAGAGTCAGTTTGGATACCGTACACCTCCTTAACCTACTGGGAAAACAACTCAGCTGGGAGAAAAAGCTACAAGAAACCTCACAGARGGGTTTAAAGCTGCTCAGGACTGTAGTAATGATATTTTCTTGCCTAACAGTGATAAGTGGCAAAGTTGGGATCAAGGTTAAACAAGTGAAACCTCACTTGGAGMATTCATACCCTTGGCAATAATTTATTAGCAAAGGGTTTACCTGGGACATTAACAAGTAAATCCCAGAGTGATGGTTGCTCTCCTACAATGAAATCTAGTAGAAGTACTGGTTCCATTTGAAGRCTGTACTTCAAGATTGCAGTTCCCTGACAGAGAACTGAGGATGTGATTGATTTACATGACAGTGTTTTAACTGAGAACACTATAAAATAATTCAAAACCAGTTTGACATCTTGGAAGACAACCTTATATTAAGAAACGTCAAGATTGTAGAGCACAGAAAGAGAAGCCCATGATATATTTTTTCAATGAATACCAGAAGTGGTAGGGATGCYTACCTATAAAACTCCCGAACAATGTGTTGCAGCACATTGTATCCTTGGAAAGGCCAATCAAGTAGCACATTATATGGTACTCGTGAAATGTTGCAAGTCTTGGAATGAGGAACAGAAATTTGAAACAAGCATATAAATCTGAGTCACGCTGTTAGKGTTGAAGAATTTTCTTTTATCTGGATTACCCTGCTGCTCTTATTTGATGTTGAAAGGTGTTTATAACTGTTAAACTGGGAATGAAAAATATAAGCCAAGATAATGTGGTGTCACATTCACCCAGGAARAAGGCTCATTGAGGAAATCAAAGTTATCTTTGACTCACAGGATAAGAGAAGGAGATATATGCCTGGACAGGAGCAGATTCCCATGTTCTCACAGGAAGAACAGCCTTGCTAAAATGATTGCCTCATGTTTTCTGGTGGTAAGCTACATCCTTATTACTTAATTGATTTTTGAAAATGTACAGTGCTGCCTTCTCCTTTTTTAATCTTACAGATGTTTAATGACTTTCCCTGCCTTTTGAAGCACTTTTAATCAGTATAGACTCATGTCTACAGGGTAGGTAACACTGTGATTACAACACACGGTGCCAGGCAAACAGAATTATTTTGGCTTCATCCTTCCTATGCAAAGAGAAAACTAATTCAGTTCTGAGCCTTTAGATGTTCATTATCAGACAGACTTATACAAATTATTTTCTGTACGTGTGGTTGGCAGTTCCACCAAGACCAAGAGAGCTGCAATGCAGGAAGTTAAATATTTGCATAAGTCTTCGCAAGATTTGGGTCATAATAGCAAACTCACTTTTAAGTTTTGTTTTAAACAAAACCCCTTATTTTCATATAGAAGAATTTTATCCACAGAAGAAAATATCCAGTCTGGTGGACTTCCCAGCTGGGGCCTGATGTAGTTAAACAAAGCAATGAGAAACGCACAGCTCCAAAAGCCAGTTTTCCTTTCCGTTTGCCCTGCTGTGTTCTCTCTCTTTTTTGCTTCTTTCCCCTTCCCCTTCTTCTGACTTGTACAAGGGTGGAACAAAGGGGCATAAACTGATTAATCCTTTTCAGACTGGAAGGCTTTGCCATTTTATTACAGGACAAAATTATTATGAACAGCTCAAACTGGAAATACTCTTTGATAGGTAGAAAAGTATTTAAAAGTTTGCCTGCCATGCCTGGTAAGGCCAGAGATGAACTGTTTGAATAAGCCCTTTGAAGCTTGCAGTTGCCTGAATTCATTGTCATCCAGATCCACAGTCCAAGATGACTGGAGCTGCTTCAGGCTTTGCAAACTTATTACAATCATAGGTGAGTTGCTGTCATCAAATTGGAGTGTCCATTAAAACTTCAAAGGAGAAACTTGATCTAAGTTTTCCTTCTCATAATGTGTAATACTTATTATAGAGAGATTTATTAAGCTGCTCTCATTTTATAGGTTGAATCTGGAGTAGGGTCATGAAACATATTAAGGTTTTGACCAACGGTAAAGAAATGAAATTTTCATATTTTACTATTCATGACCTTGGGACTACCTAAAATGGCAGTCACCTTTAATTCAATGCAATTGTGCCTAAGCACATCTGTGCTTTCCCTCTATTGATGTTTCAAGAGACAAAAAAAAAAATTCATGAAAAGATGAATGTTGAGTGGGTTTAGGAAGYATTTTTGAAGCCAGGCACTACACTAGGCCAAAAATGAGGGACCCTACTGTGTAAAATAGTCTTATACTCAGCTGGTAATGCTATAAATCGAGGAGAAAAAAATACATAATTCAGTAAATTAAGTTTGAGTGCTCTGTCCTACCCTGAACTACATCTATATCAGCCCTGCACATTAAAGACCTGTACTATGTGCCTCAGAAATCAATGTTAAAACAGTGAGGTTTTGCACATCTTTTAGTGCTGCATTGGTATCTGCTCTAACATTATCAACCAGCTCAGCACAGCAAATAATCTCATTTTTCCTGATGACACTGACCAGAACTGCAGAGCAGAGAAGTGCTTCTTTTGCTTATGCTGATGTAATCTATCCAACCAACCTAAACAGAACCAACTGCATTTCTTCCCTTCTTTGATTCTTTATGGTACCTAACAAGGACTCAATAACAATACTGTTTCTACTTAAAAAGCCCAAAACATTTTCAAGGATTACAAACCCCATCAGGTTTATGGGATAACCAGTCTATTTGCCTTGAGCTGCTCCATCCAGAGAAGTTCTTACTTATGGTCRCAGAAGATTCTACTCTCACCTCACATAATATAGGATAATTCTTCTTTTAAACGAAGAAGTTACCCTGGATTTACAATAATGTAACTATAAGCAGAGTATGAGCATGATTTTGAGTCTTAGTCCATTTTTATATGCAGTTTTCAYAGTTTTGTTTTCACATTATTTGCCATGCTKGGAAGGACAATGGTATGAATGTGGCAGGAAACAGGGAAATATTAATCCTCCTGATATTTGATGATAACTGAGAATGKTGTCCCAGTGAGGAGTTCAGTCTCCTAACGCTTCCTGTAAAATCCATGTGGAAAGAAAGGCTCTTCTGGAGAGTGTCAGAGAGCACTTGAATTAGGCTTCTGCTCTGAACTGCTCAGTGAAGGGTCCTCTCACTCTGCTCATATTTGGGAAATTGCYGTCCCTCCAACATACAGCAGGTGCTTAAATTTGCATGGAGGAGAAGGATCTCCCTGGAAAATCTATTTTGTGCATGGATTTTTGTGCATAGACTACATGAGTAGTCGGAGAAAGCTTTTTATTTGGTGGGGTTAATTTGGACTGCTGTACAACTGTATTTAAATCTTTTTGCAAAGAACAACMTTTTGCCTACTGTCCTAAGGAATTTATTTGTTTTCATGAGTTTGTCTCAACCCTCAAGTTATTGTAACAGTTTTGTGTATTTAATATACAGTGTGTGTTAATATCACAGACAGTTTTATAACAGCATTATAACTTACACCATTCCCTCCAGCTTTTTATGGACATCTACGCTTCTGCATTAAACTACTGTAGCTTGTGGAATTTACAGTAGAAATCAAGAATGAAGCCTGATGAAAAGCCTTTTAAATTGTTGTGTAGACATCCACTGCATCCACCTTGCAAAAGGACTAAAATGAAGGGAACTCTTATGTGATAATTTYTAGCAAGAGTACAGGATTACCATCCTGCTAGACAAACCATAAAGGAAAAATGATTGTAGTACATACAGTAGGAAGGCTAACTTCATCTTTTTATTTGAAGTCAAGTTTAATTATTTATGTTTTCTGAGGAAAATAAAAGCAGAATGGTAACTATGCATTCTTAGTTTAATGGAGGTCTCATTTTAGATTCTGCAGCATTAAATATAACCAGTATATCCTATCTAGAAAAATAAAAGCAGAAGAGACCAAATAGATAGGAAGAAACACAGACAGGAAAATACCCTACCTCTGAAAAAAAAATGGAGCTAAATGGTGAGGAATTTTATAATTACAGAGTGGTCTAATTACTTATTACATTTTGAAGAGATATTAATTCATAATTTGAGGCCTGCTACATAATTTTAAGTGTAAGCGATATGCAAGTGATGGAAGTTCTTATTATAGTACYAAGCAAAAAGAAAAGATACAAAAACCCTGGGATGTTCTTTTTATGTTAGAAATGTTCTGAATTTCTACTGAAAAATATAATGGATGACACAAGTTATAYTTCACATTATCAGTAAATACTACCATAACCTCACCACGAGGCAGCATAGGTTGTCATATCCAGTTACTATTTTGTTAGGAAATAAATGACTTCTGGTTATCATGGGCCGATGTGACATGACAGTGTAAAATCATATTCCAGTCTATGGTGAGGAAGATGATAACATATGTCACCACTCCACTAAACCTGTGAAAATCCCTTGGAATTTCTATTTATTAAACCTCATGTTCACCACTCTGTACAGTGTAGGGCTTCTTCGCTGGTTACAGTGTAGCACTGCTGACTCTTAATTGCTTCTGTGGATTCCATTTCAATAGCAATCAACCTTAAACAGACCAGTGAAAACTCTCCTTAAAGAAATGCTATGAGCATCCTTTTTCAGAAAGGCTGGTGTGCTGCTGAATAACCTCAAGGACAGCTCTTTAGCCATCTGTGGCACTGCTTGCAGGCTACAAATTCAACTCTATTTAGCTCACAATTAAAGCACAGCTGACCCATACTAAAAGTCCATTACTTGCATTTAGCCTCTATTTACCTAAAAGTTCTTCTCTCTAGCACTCTCTCTCAGTTTAGTCTTCTCTATCTTACTGCAGATGTTCTTAATCATACATTCCTTAATCCAGAATTGTCATCCTGAAAAAAATACTTCGAGGAAAATTATGATTAAAGAGTCTCAGTGTACTAGAAAAAAGCAATTCCTGCAGAACTATCTTTGTAAAGCAAAGAAGCAAACTGAAAAACTAAACTCTAGAGTTTAAGATGTCTGGGTTCATACAAATGTCTAACCCCTTTATTTAGTGTTGCCAAGCTAGCATCCCACAGCAACAACTCCATTGTTTAAGGAGTATGTGTTCTTATCATTATGACAAGATCCTAACCACCCTTATCAAGGTATTATTTCATGGCTTTTTATCATATCTGCCACGGAGCCCTTCTGTGAGGCTGGTGATGCCAATTGTTCCAGTCTTTCCTCCTTATCCTTTGCATTCTTGCCAGAGAGAGGTGAGCTGTTTTTATTTCTGCAAACCTTCTGTTTGCAGCTAGTGACCAGGATTGCACATGGTGCTTGAAATGCAGAGGACAACCCATCTAATGACATTAAGGAGTTTTTTATAATATTCTTTCTTCCTGTACCAAAATTTTCCACAATAGCTGCATGCCAAGTGGAGGACTTTATTGCACTYTTGACAATGCTCTCTAGGTCCTTTTCCTTTGATACAATTAATTTAGAACTCACTAAGGTGTAAAAATAGATTTTAAAAACCCCAACCTTGTAAATTACATTAATTTGTATATATCAACATGGAACTTAATCTGCCATCAGATTGATCATTCACCTAACTTGTTTATTTTCTTCTGAAGTTTCTTATTACCCTCTCCAGATTTGATTAACCTGAATAATTTTGAGTCACCTGCAAATTTTATCACCTCAATGCTCATCCCTTTTTCCAGTTCATTAAAAAAATATATTAAACTATGCCACTCTTGCTGCAGAATACCACAGACTTGATGTCAAATTCTACTATGATGAAAACTGAGAATCTATTCCTCCTTTTTATAGCTCCTACTTGGATTGATCCATGACAAAAATTAAGTGAAATCTTTTTTGACTGATAGCTATGGGAAGTTTGTTGTACATGGAGTTTCTGGCTTTGCTTCCCACTTTCTGACTGCTTGATTTCTTCAAATTTTGTGAGGTTTTGAATGTTAGACTTAAATRATTAGGCAGTTTACCCTTATATTATTATGGCATATTATGGCATATAATSAGTTCTAATAGATAAATTGGTACAGGAATGATCTGATATCTGTGGAAATACAGAGAGAGAATTTTTATTTATCAGATCAAGTTAATTTAGAAGTAGAGGTCTTTGAACACCCAAGAGCTCAATATGAAGAAAGGACCACAAAGGAGTCCCTCTACAAGAAGGAGTCTCTTCTCTACCTCTTTGCTGGATTATCTGCTGTGTACAAGATACTGACAGAAAAATTCTTGTGAAAGGGTGGGGCTTTTTTTTGGTTCTAAATTCCTTAAAAGCATATATTSTCCAATGGTTTCAAGATATGTGCGTCATTTTTTTTTTGTGATTTGATGATTTAAAATTATCTGTTCAGATGAGAACAGGCTGAGAGAGCTGAGGCTGTGGCTGCAGCCAGGAGAAGAAAAGGCTGATGGGGGAATCCCAATGTGCATCAATATCTGAGGAGAGGGAATGAAGAATTAAAGAGCCAGACTTCTCTTGGTAGTGCCACTGACAGCACAAAAGGCAATGGAGACATATTAGAAACTGTAGAGTCTGAACACAAGAAAACTCTTTTGAGGATGGTGAAACACTGGAACAGGCTACCCAGAGAGGCTGTGGAATCCATATGTGGAGATGAGCTTAATGGAAACTGTCCTGGGCAACCAGTTCCTGCTGATTCTGCTAAAGCCAGTGCAGTGGACTAGATCATTCAAGAGGTCCCTTCCAACCTAAAAAATTCTGTGTGAATGCAGAGTATGTTACAGAATATTTAAKTATCTTATGAAAATATTTAATGTTACCTATGACTACTAATAGACAGTCTAAACACAGGAATTATTAACAAGTTAAACACAATTGAGAACCAGACAAACCAAACAACAGATGGGAGTGGCTGAGTCTTTGGTGAAGCTTTGAATTTCCAAACCACTGAACTAACTCAGTTTAAAGACAGTCTTTCAAAACCTCTGAGATGCTTCAATACATTTACAAAATGTATTCCTAGTGCCTCTTCTTTGTGCATAGATTTAGTCCAGTGATATATGTCCAGTGATGAATATAAACTGTCAGAATTTCAGAACATCATCAAATGGATGCACTTCATGAAGAAGTGAGAGAAGTAATAAATCCACCTTTAACTGATTTGACCTGTAACAATTCAGTTCTTTGTCTCAGTGTCGTTAAATCCCCAAGACATGATTTTGTGGGTGAGAATGTGAGAAACGCTTTAATAGGAACTAATGCCTCATTATTTTTTCCAGTAAATTCATAGAATGAAGTACTAATTAAATCATTAAACCCTTGTGCTCTTTTGTACAGAMTACCTTTTTTCATAATACAAATGATGAAAATGTTTCAACAATGGGACTTGAAATATATTTTAAGGAATCTTTCTCTCATTGTTGCACATTAGACATGTTTTGTGATCTGTTAGTGTTTAGAGTATGAAGAAAAGACTTCTCACTTCTTCCAAAGCAACAGAAGGGACATCTTGAAACAGAACACAACAGACACAGGAAATGTTTATGACTTAAGAGGAGCATGTGCTACCAGCACCAACTTTAAGAGGTGTCAGATATTTGTGGTGATGAAAATCTTTGTCTAAGGTGAAATGGGCTACATTCTGTTTCTTTTATTCCAAAGATGAGATGGATTTGAAAAGCCTATCTGGCTCCTTGATGCAAGGACTCGCCACATGAGATAATCTCCAGCATATTACTATTGGCAAGCAGATCTTTCACCCTTTTGTCTCCATGCATTACAGAAAATATTAAATCAGTTTGGTGTCCATAAAAACTTTTGATCCTAGGAATAGCCTAGGGTACTATCATTATCTTCAGGAGAACCATTTGTAGATCTTCAGTAGGTAGCACTAATTTAATTTCTTTGCTAGAGAAAAAGTGGCTGATTTTCTAGATCAATATTTGATTGAATATGTTTGAAATGTCAGCAGATAAAGGCCCCTTTTTCTGGCCCAAAGAGTTTTTGAACCACAGAGGTATACTGTTCTAGCTCCCCTGGGATCTGACTGCAAGGAGGTCTCAAAGATCTGTTAGAAACCTTCCCGCTGTTCCTTGTGTTCTTCCAGCAAGACTTTCTAAAGGTTGAGATGAGAAGAAAGAAGATCAAGAACCAGAATGTCTTTATATCCATTTTTTAATCTTTCCTGGTGCTTCTCTTAACTAAAAATAATCGTTTATAACACCAGTTTACAAAAAACTCCTGTAATAGGATCATGGGAAAGGAAGAAAAAAAATAGTGAGGGCTAGGCCTTCAGATTTGCTTTAAGAAGATGCTCCAACAACTTTTGCAAGCCATTGACATTTGAAGGGCTTTTTCTCTTTCATGACACTAATTAAAGCAGAATGTCAATGTATCATCATCTTGAAAGTGATCTGTTAAAGAGATTTGCTCAAGGCTGGAAAACCAGGGCAATGGACACATGTTTTAGAACTTCAGAAAAAAAGTTGCCCAGTTATGTTAAATAACTAGAGGAAAGCATGAAAATGAAAAGATATTCTTAAACAATGATAWGAGATGCTATTGGAAAAGTGACATGATGTGAGAGCCTGTGTCAATATATTCCATAAAAATTCATGCCAAATACATGCACACACAGAATTGCCCCCCTCAGCCCCACACAGAACAGGGCTTGTGTTCGTGCTGCACAAATGAGGAGGTTTCTTTAAATCTTCTGGGCCTAGAGGTACATTTCTCAGAATGAGACAGTGAAATATTGTGGATGGAAGCTTCTCATACAACTGAGATAAGAAATGCATCCAAAKAGTAAACCATATTGCCTATCTTGACTACATGTATAGCTTGATGTTACATGATTAACAGCATATGTGCTTCTGCAAAATAAAATCCATTCATCTTAACATTAAAACATTATTTTCCTTTCATAATATGTTACTTAGAGCTTTGACTTTATTTTTAAAATAAGTATGTTTAACTTCRTAATAATGTACATGCACTTTGTTAATATACAAATTAGAAAGAAAACTGTTTCAAAGATAGTGAAAGCATGTGGTACCCGATCAGTCCTGATGATAGCAGTTCTTACTCATCTGCTGCAGAGTCTAATATCAGTTTTCTGCCAGCTTTATAAATATTATATCATTTTCAGGAATTCAAAGTCCCCTGCTTTAAAAATGGCTTTTCAATTACTCAGTATTTGAACAACATTGCATTCTCCTTTATTTCACTGTGAAGTAAAACATATCCCTATAAGTCAAAATGTAAGATACAGCAGTAATTGCTTTGTTTGTCATTTCAGTGGCCCTGGCAAAGACTTTCAGTCTTTTAATTTCTTTTAGAAAAAGCAAAAATGCACCAACATTTGTGTTAATCTCTTGGAAAACAAAGGAAAAAAAAAAATCACTGTCATTCTTGTATCTACCCCATAATTTAGAAAGGTCCCCTAGCAACTGCAGTGCCTTGTATGTAAATAAATTGTTGGTTGCTCATTACTAAACAAAAAAAAAAAAAAAATTAGCAGCTTTGCCACCCACTATTTCTGCATCACACCTAAATGAATAGATTATATCAAAAACACCTCATCCAGTTGCTGTACCAGGTTCTGCTAACTGAAACCATAAGCCTCCAACAGTGAAGTCAGATACCCAATAGTCTCTGCACGGATCAAAGTAAGCCAAACAAAATCTATGTTTTGTACCTGCTCCCAATACGTCTGGGAAGCACTGTTAATGAAAAATGAGGTTGATGTACCTATTGCACACTTTTGGATTATTGTTCACTACCATCAATCTGAAACCTAATGAAACAGAGACCACCTACAGTGAAGGGATATTGTGTCCATCTGACAAACTGCATCCAATTTACGAACTGATGGGATGGCATAAGCTGCCACTGGTCATATGATTTTCAGCTTCTGATTGGTCATACATTAAGCATTAGTAATGGGGCAATGCCATTTCCACTATCATTCTCTGGCAAGAGTAAAAGTATTACATAGTGCACCATAATTCTGTGATAATGATAGCATGCAATGTGCTGGTTTCTCCCTACTGCGGACACAAAAATTGTAGGAGACTTGGCTTCTCCAGACTGTCTTTATGGAATTAACAAAGAAATATGCTTGCCATGACATATATTGAACCTTTTCAGTGCCTTTCTGGGTAACTTTATGGGCACATGTGTTATGTATGTCACAACCAAACTCTGCAGGAAGAGATAAAATAATGCACACATCACACAATGGGTATAAGCAATGGGCAATCCAGGCTCCAACCTGCRCAGTGCACAGAGGTTTTTTCAAAGAAAAATGCTGACTCTCTAAATGGAAGATGCTTTAGTTTCTGCACCTGTTTAGCTCAGTATCTTGTTAGACTGCTTCTAGTTCTACTATATGTCATACTAATAGGGAGAAGCAAAACAGGGAGAAATGATGATGGATATTAGTTGATCTTCTTGTTATTGCTAGATGTGATTATTGCTTTTTCCTGCTTGGGCTCCCTCAGTGTACTCCTAACAGAGTGCAGCTTATTAAAAAGCTCTGCTGTTTAAGTTTTACTGGCATAATAACCAGCTCTCTCTTTATGGTTGTTCTGAAGTCGRTTCACTAGCCACCTGTCAGTTTGTGAAACAAATGTTAGATTTTCCTAATGACTATTAAGATTTTCCATGGATTTTTCTCTCATYGTATCTCTCTGAACTTGTCCAGCACTGTGTTTGTGCCAATGATTTATGCTTAGCAGGTGTTAGTTTGCTATGGGTTTCTAAATGTTGGCTTCCTACTGTAAGGAAAGAATGGGAAGGTGGGAATGGGTTTATTATATTCTGTATATTGTTCTACAACTACAAAATGGATTTCCAGCTGACACCCTATGTGCTGCCACATATTAAGCCACAAAACCCTATCTGTATCAGCAATATACCAAGTAATGCAAGGGAATTCACAGTTAAGACTGAAGCTCCATTATTAACTCRCTATATTGAGCCTGGATATTGCTGTACATATTGTTTGGTACATACCAGGATCACTGCAATAGGTAAACAAAAGCAGGTGAACTTACAATACAGCCCCAGTCTCCTCTATGAGATTCTGTGCCTCATTGTTTTAACCAGACTTTTGCTGAATTTTGGAAACCTGAATTTTATCTTTTGCTATTTCAGTTTTTCAATTTTAAAATATGTGTTGAGGCTACATGACCCAGTACAAAATACCCTCAGTGATCTCTTGTGCAAAAGCATTAAATATTTTAAAAATGTTTTAAATTACTTTACTCACACAATTCTTTAGATCTACAATACTAAAAAAAATATTTGCAATTAGCGAGATTAGAGCAACCCAATTTTAAAATGCTTATTCCTTACTTGATACAAAGTACAAGCTCTTATCAGAAACATCGCAGTGTTTGTTATAAATACTTTCTGCCCCTAATTCTCACAGCCATTATTTCACTTTARAGAGGATAACTACTGCTGTGAAGTTACGGATTGTTCAGTGTTATTACCAGCACYGAGATTTTCAATCCTGTACCTGTACAAATGCTGGAATCCTGAAGAAATCTTACAYTGCCTTATCCCAAACCTCTACAAATGGTGGAATCCTGGAGAAATCTTACCTTTCCTTAGTCCACAAAAGCTTCTGAGGCTGTTACTGTCACCTGTGGAATCATTATTCAAAGCCTCTCAAGCTGGCAGAAGAAAAATTTACAGACTTCACTGGGCTTTGGATTATTCTACATTTTAACACACCTCTCCCAGGTGGGGTTCACAGATGCACAGCTCCCCTTTTCCCCCAAAGACAGGCCCTACTCATCAGGTGAGTCACCATTAGACCTTCAGGGGCTCCATCGCATTTTGGTCACCTTTTCCTCCCAAGTTAGGTCTTATTTTTGTTTTTTTTTTCAGTGCTGCTGTGTGAGCATGATTTGGAGTTCTCTTTTATTGTTACATTCTCATCTTGTCCCTCATGTTTACCCAAGGAGTCTCTGACATGATCTGTAGTTGACTCTTACAGTTGTATAAAGTTTTGACCTTTTCCTGGTRACTTATGATGGCATTGCTATGCCATAAAGGTGAAGGAAGTTATTGCTCAGCTTTTTGCAAAGAAATTGAACCCACCCAACAAAAGATACTGCAAAAACCTGCAAGTACTTTAGTAGTTTGGGCTGGGTTTTATTCACCTTAAAATCATGAATCTAAAGGTTTAAATCAGCAATTCACTTGAAATTAGAGCCTTCTATAAAGAATAAAATCTTAAGAACAAAACCAATACACTTCTTGGTGTTTGCAGGAGTCTACCCAAAATTCACTTTTAAACCATAAAAACCTTTTAACTGTCCTTTGTATTGATTTAGTTACTTTATTCTTCAGCTATTCAATGTGTTTGGAAATTACAATGCCACAATTTTATTTATCATATAAGTTTCCTTCGGATCATTGAGATACATACTAGAGCCAAGATTGGCAACAATTTACCAACAAAAGATTGTTATTTTTGTTCTTAAGTGTCTGTGTGCTGTTTTGACAATAACTCTTCTGTTTCCTTGTCTCCTCTGCTTAAAGTACATAGCACTTACTGGATAATTTAGAAGATATTCTGAAGACTGCTGCTTATCAATATTTGTTAGCTCCATTTTGCAACTCTCATTTATGGAAGGTATCATTTGATTTATTTCTTTATTGGGATATTTACTACTCCATAATAAGAGTACCCAGGCAATGCTCTGGGCTCTACTGACAACCTTTTAAATATGCACATAAATAAATAGAATTTCCAGCTGTCACA
The DNA here is from genome assembly GCF_030028575.1 of Malurus melanocephalus. Lineage (NCBI taxonomy): Eukaryota > Metazoa > Chordata > Aves > Passeriformes > Maluridae > Malurus > Malurus melanocephalus. The sequence goes on along the minus strand of NW_026623245.1, from coordinate 2,248,465 downwards.
AGATCCATCAGAGCCCAACAACAAAATGGATATAACAAAAATAATTTGTCCGTACAAAGTGACTGATAGTTCCAGTGACCTCACTGGAACAGGAGCTGTACATCATTACCATAGAAGCATAATGACATCACCAATCCCTTCCACCTGAATTCTGATGGGATAGGGATTAAAAATGGCACCTTGTAACAGTTCTAAGAGAGATGCTTCTAATATCTACAACACAACCTAGGAGAAAAAAACCTGGATGTAAGAGATCCTGCTTACATCACTTTAATCATTAGTCTTAATCTGGTGCATCAATTTCTGTGGATTTTTCCATCATTTTATTGGTTTCAAAAGGGCACAGCCAAGCTTATAATAGGTCTGGTTAGCATTTAAAGAATAGTGACACAAACTGCCTGCCAGACAGAATCATACATAAATCTGTGGGGTTGTAAAATCTGGGTTATTGTATTGTATCCGTGGAATCCTTTTTATCTCACGAAGTCTKCAACAATGCTGTGTAGCTCTGGAGAGAGGGGCTTTTTTATAAAGTGTTTGAATCACCTTCCTTTTAAAATGCTGCTAACTGTGAAATTAGTGTTGTCCCTCAAAGTGCATGAGAATAATTGTCAGTAATTGAACACAGTTTGGGGGCTAATTATATAGAAATTGATATTAAAAGAATACTACAGGATTGATTGAGTTTTTCAGTTCATATTTAGTTTTCAAATTACTAGAGTTGAAAGGCTGTGGTAAGAAACAATAAAAATCCATTCAAAGCTGCTAAAGCAAATTAAGGTTTACTAGCCCTTTGAAAGACAAATGATCCAAGTGAGGTAATGTAGGGAGGACAATAAAAATGTTCTTTAAATTTGCCACAGATTTAAAATATTAGATGTTTTAGGATTATGTATGTTGAACATCTTTAATTTTTTCACCGAATTTCTGTTAAAATGGTTGTGGTTTCTGTTTTAGGTTGTGTTAATAAGGAAAGAAATGCCTTCTTTAAGTGAATTGGCTCTAGAATTTTGTTGAGGACCCATAAAAGTCAGAAAATACTGAGATGAGAGAGGAGCATAGGCTGCCGTGACCTTGATCTTTGCTCTTGAATGGGAAGAGAAGGTCCGTTTTGGGGAGAACTTTTTCTAATTGAAGACCCATTTGATCTAATCATACAGTGTCATAAGTAAATCTTGACAAAAGTAGAGTGCATGAACTCACCACTGTTCCTCATGCTGGAAAGAATCTTGCAACCCCAGAAGCAGTTGAAACTTCCCCAGATTTTCATGGGAGAAGAACTGTAAAACAGTAAGAGAAAAGAAAGAGAAATCATGTACACTGTTGCATGTCAAAAAACAGAGGATTTCAAACATATTGCATATTTCACTGCAAGCAAAAATTGCTGGAAATTGCTGGACAGTGAGGGGAAAAAAAGTCAAATAAACATTTATCTTCCCCCCAAATTTACTGGAGCAGAAATGCTTCCATTTTAAAGTAGTAGCATGGGAAGACCACTAAAGGATATTTTAAACATATATGTGACAATGCAGAATGCTTAAGGTGTGAATATCCTACTCATKAAACATTCAAAAGGCAGGCCCAAAGCAATTTAATTCAGTGCTTTTTTTAAAATTGAAGCTTGTAAGTATTTTGAGGAAGATAATATCCTCTTTTGATTARTCTATTTTTCTCTAAAAATGTCATTCCTTCTTTATAAAAAATCTAGAGAAGGTTTGTAAGAATAATTGMCAATATTTTTCTCTTAAAATAACTCCAGAAAAACATTATTACAACAAAATTTTAAATACAATCTRGAAAAATTTTAAAAATATTCTCATAAAATAGTTTTTAAAATCTGATGCATTTTGAGTTCCATGTAATTGTTTGGAGGGTGAATRTCTTGCTGTGAATTTTACAGGATTATTGTATCAAGTAATTTGGATATTACAAAAACAGTATTTACATGGATAACAAAAATATTTCTAAATTAAATAGCAAGCTTTGGAAAATAACTGAAATGCATCTCAGTAAAAAAAAAAGTTGCCCTCAGTTAAGACAAAGTTCAAGGCTAAACATTTTTTAAAAAATTCCTGAATGAAAAGCTATGGGGAAAGATTTCATAATATTTGCAACGTCTAAAGGATCATAATTAAGYAATTCAGAAATCATTTATTATATTAGAAAAAGCAATAATTTTGYGAATTGTGTGAAATGCCACAGTGGTAAACATGTGCAGAAAAACTAACAGCCACCCAGTGCTCAGATACTCAAGTACTAAATATGATTCATTAGTGAGCAATTAAAATGTTACGGGGATGAAGCCAAAGTGTTCTTTCTTGGAGGAGATGCCAGTGGCTRAAGTTACAAGCAGTGGAAAAGGAAGCACACTTAGATATAACAGCCCATTGCAAATGCATATGATTAAACAAATTTATCTAGCAAAATGGATGTACCAACTACAAATAATGAGTCTGATGAAGCCCTTAATGGATACGGGTGCATTAAATCTGTATTACATTGCTATAGGTCCCAATGAGCTTTCTGAAACAGCTCTGCCACATAAAACCCAATTAACTCTCAGAGTTAAATACAAACTGAACTTCTCCAGATGGCTCAATCATTTGGAGTTAATTCAGACAGCTCTGCCTGGGTTAATAGTGTGGTCACTGTGCTAAAACAACAAACAAATTTATAAGAACTTTAGAGATAAAAAGGATAGAAATAAAGCAAACAACCTACAGTGGTTCCCTAGAAGAGGAGGTGAAAGGATCACATTTAGACTCCCAAACACAAGAGAGCTTTTCATTTGGGCTCTCAGCCAAAGAGCCTGGCAAGTTAACTCTATAAAGAATGTATTCAACTCTTTTCAGAAGAGGTTCRCAAGAATTAACATTTTTCACAACTCCATCCACATCTTATCTTTAGGAGTATCTAGCAGATTTTGAAAGATATGGACAGCATGGAATCAAGTAATTACTACTAACCTGCTGGGCAGTGAAGAAGTTCAGCTCCCAAATGAGAATGTGGAAATTCTGTAAAGKAGAAAGAACATTAGACTCAACAGAAATGCATTTTTTGTTCAGCCTGGAAGAATCTGGTTATACAGAAGACAATAGTGACAGAAAGCGAGACTTGACCCTGTACAAATGGATTAACATCTGTGCATKGAATACCCCATACTTGAACACATTTATCCATGACTTCTAATGGTCCAATACTTCCTTCAAACAGTACATAATGAYAGCAGGTTGAAAGGCAGAAGGAGAATCTTTGGGACAGAGAAGAACACTWTTCTGAAGGAACCGGAATACTCTAAGATTAAGCATGGTCTGCAATCTTAATTGTGTTATGGACTATTTGAATATTTATTGACACATGCTTCTAATCCTATATAAAATAAGAGAATGCTCAAACTTCTTTTAGTTCAGAAASTCTCTTGTCTAATGCCTAAGAAATCAGGATTACTTTAAAATAAAAATATCCCATGGACAAATAATATTTTGATAAATCCTGCTGTCTTTGCTGAAACTTTATTGTATATTAACACCTCTGTTTTGAAAAATCAGTGAATTATTGTTCTTCTTCTCTCTGTCACTATCACTGCCATTTTAAAATATATTAACTGAGATTTGAGTGTTACGTTCCTGGCAGGAATTTTTACTGCTGTGAATGTTGCCTTTGCTTTAGCTGCCTTAGAAATACGAATCCAAGGTCAATCTGAAAACAGATTTCCCTTAAAAATAATCTTTCCTTACAAACAGCTCACACTTATTACTGAGTAGTACAACATAACTGCAACATCGCAGTTTGACCAGAAAAATCTTTCAAGCTTTCAATAGCTTCAAGGCCATGTAGTGTGAAGAAGAAAACTTCAAAGATCAGCCCCMAATCCTAGTGCTTCTATACAACTGCACTCTTAGCAAAGTTCCTCCCTGTTTTCTTTGTGATCTTTCATGATTTAATTAGAAAAATCTTTTCAAAAACTTTTTTTTTTACTGTAGTAATATAACATCTGCATTTTCAGCAGTATGCKGTTTAATCACATTGGGTTATAAAGTGAAATTCTTAGTACTCAGTGTAATATCTTGTAGAACCATGTGTTTGGTCTTTTAGTGTCCCTGACTCATCATCTTATATTCTTTCATCAACATTTTAATAGCCACTCTTAAAAATGTAATTTAATGGATAATTCTCTAAACCTGTTTCAGTTTTGTTGTTTCTTTAAAAAGTTATGTCTCTGCACATGTTTTCTTTCTGTGATTACTGCACCTGAAATTAATTTCAAGCACTCAAACACAGACTTAAGCCCAGAGCCAGCAAAAGCTCAGAAGTTGATAGAGTTRTGTCAGGTTATGTAGTGTTGAGATTTTCAGGTAGGAGAATTTTGTCAGTGTCAAATATTTTACTTTTAGCTCTAACTGAAACGTGTATTTATAGTATCTATTTAATTTTTATATATAAAGTATATAGTGTTATTTGAGTATAGGCAACTGAACCATGGTTTAATCCTGTGTTCAGTCCCTATGTGCTTTATCCACGTCTCTTAGAGTCAACAATTTCTGTCTCTGTTCTCCCCCAGTCCAAACCAGCAAGTCTAAAAATTGGAATATATTTTCCTTTCTTTTTAAGTCACAAGTAGCTACTACAGAAACCAGGGGACTAGACTGTGAAAGCCCAGAAGATTATCACTGCCCTATTTTTTTCATTTTACAGATTTTGTCTTACCTTTAAAGTTTTTTGCTTTTTCCCCCCTAAGAAATAGGGAAATTTGAATTACTCCACTGTATAAAATTTTAAAAAAGCAAAAAAAAAAAAGCTCCAAAATTAAAGCCCTGAACCAAATAAAAATCTTTAAGTTGTCTGTGATTGTTATGGAAATTCCAGAAAGATAAATAACTTTAAAAGCCAGAGCAGAAAAAAAGGTGTGGATATTAAATGTGATGGGGAGTCTACACCTAAAACTTAAAGACATACTTAGAGTTCTGATTTGGAAAGTAACTATACAGTACTGTGCATTATGGAAGCCATATGTGCTCACTTGGTTTTTAAACCGCATGCTGGTTTAACTGCAGAGTGGCCAAAAAAATGAGAGTATTTTCTTCCTATGTGATTAAAAAAAAACTGGGGGGAGAAAAAAAAATCACAATTTTGTCCYTATTTTCAGGTGGTGCTGCTGAAATCTTTGTCTTACCATGCCTACCTTGCACTTTCTTAAGCAAAATCTTTAAAGCATTTTGGTCCTTGAAGCAGTGTTGGCCTGGATGTATGCTTTTGACCCACAAGTGATAATTTTGAGGCCTTGTTCCAAAGGTGGAAGGACTCTGTATTGCAACTTTTATTACTAGTTAATTCTTTAAAAAAGTAATAATCAGAGCCATTGTCTGAACTCAATTTCATTACACATGAGCAAATCTGGAATAAAGTTACTGCAGTCAGGTTAAAGTCAATGAACTAGATCAGATTTATATTGGCTTGACTGAGATCATAAATTGGTCCTGTAATTGGACCTTTAGTTTTAAATAAAACATTTGCAATTGGCTGTCCTGCCCGGGGAACAGACAACTGTATCTTGACAGAGTTCTGAACCTATTAGAATTAGTTGGGAGAGAGTGACTAGATGATGAACATCAAATTCCACAAAGAGAGAAAAGTAAAACTGCAAATAGGAAAGTGCTGGATTTGAAGTAGATTATCCTTACACTTGCATCTGTGTTAGCAGACCAGAAAGAATGTGAATTTAAAGTAAAAGTAAAATRTGATGAGGGTGTGACATCCATGGTACACTTTTAATTTTTTTTTTTTTTTTTTTTTTTTTTAAAGCTATAGCTGGGTTTAAATGACTGAATGGACATTTGCAGCTGGAGTGCATTAGATGCATTTCAGCATTTTCCACTTGAGTTTAATCTAAAAGGAATTTGGTTCATGTGCTTCAGTACCACATCATGGTGTGAATCAAAGCACAGAACATCAGGACAATCAGAGATTCACTTCAAATGCACAATGCTGATCTGAACTAAAATGGCACTAAAATGAGAAGAAATMCCAGGTACAGAGAGCTAGCTATTTGTAGGCTTTGCTGAAGATTGTTTATACTCTCAGTGGAAACCCTTTTACAAAAAGGCCTTCATTGAATCCTCACTGTTCTTTAGAAGAAGACATGGCAAGAAGGCCTGTGAATCAATTGCTTTAAACAAAGAGATAAAATTATCTTGTCAAGATCAAACTATCCTTGCTGGGTTTAATCCAGCATAAGAATGGTACAGAAGCCATTTCTTAGGACTCAATTCCTCCTAAAACAAATTATTCAGAAAATAACAAGGACATACTGAGGTAACATTAACTTTCCTGCTGACCTTTAAGAGAAAACATYGATTGCAGGGTAGATACTTTTAGCCCAAATCAGCTAACCTGGCAAGGTTAAGGACTGAAATATGGCTTTTTACAGAACATCTTCCACSGTCAGTGCAGGTGAAATCCCTAATGTTTAGATGGCCCCTTTATACCCTTTCCACAAGAAGATGTCTTACAAGTCAACTTGCAGAAGAATCCCATGTTGCCTTATAACAGTACCTTTAGGGCAAGGCCGGAGCTGAAGAAGCCTTCAAACAGATAAGGCTTGWTAGTGAGGATGCTCACTCAGTGATAGACTGCTTGTTTATGCATCTGCAGCAAGCCAACTCAACTCTGGATTTATGCTTCCAGAACTTTCCTGGAAAAGATAATGTGATCTGCAACTTCCAAGCAGTGTAGCTTTTCATGAAAGGGGTGTCTGTCTGTCTGTCTGTCCATGGCCTGAGATGGGGGCACAAATCTGGGAGTTAACTGTGCATTGTGGAGGCAGTCCAAAGGGAATTAGTTCTTTTGTTTGAGAATAAACTGACTGTAACTGCTGCTTGGGCATGTGGTTCCTTCAAGACAAAAAGGCAAGTAACTGGGTTACATTTAGAAAAATGGCTTTAATGAAGAGGAAAATGGCATTTAATCTTTTGGTGCATCCTGCATTTTATGAGTAAATTTCATGGGAAACTGTGTAAATGGAACATAATTATTTTTAAAATAGAATCCTTTGTTATTAGCTGCATAACTGTCGTGTGTACATAAAGCACCCTGCTGTACAGACAAAAGACTGGAAAAGTTTCCTGGAGAGTTTCTGCTATTGAAAGAATAAAAATTGAAGCAGTGGGATGAACTTTTGGTTCACAGACTCAAATACTGAATGTTAAACCTGGCTGAGAGAAAATCACTTTATTCTGATAACCGGATTAGTTAGAACAAAAATAGAGAAAATTAAGAACTGAAGAGCAGAAAATTAAGGTGGAATGCAATTTAAAGAGTAAGTAGATGATGTAGGCTTTCATTTTCATCCCCCCTAGTGTCCAGCTAATTAAAATTACAATCAAAATGAAAGTCTAAACTTGTAAATATCTTTAGCTAATGATTTTGTCTTTTTAATCATCTTCACATTCAAAGACTTTATTTTATTCATTTAGAGCTTTACAATAAAATGAAATTGTTTTCCTCTAGTAAAATCCTTTTAATTTTCGTTATCTGTTTCTTTTTACATCATACATTATGTATTTTCCTCTTTTCTTTCTAATTTCTGCACTGTATTGTCTACTCTTATAGTCTGTGCTCCTCTTAGGCATTTACTTAAAACTGTTGTAAAGTTAAATGTAATAAAGTGCTATAATGTAAACTTTTTGCTTAGTGCAAAATCCCTGGAGTTGCATCTTCTGGCTTGAAAACTAATCTAGACAAACAGTAACTTTCTGCATAAGGTACATCTACARTGATGCACCTTTTAAGATACTGATCATATAATACTTACTGTTCTGTCTAAATTTAAAATTTTATCTTCTTTGTTTCTATGACAAATAATGGATTTGCCCCAATTTATTGACTGCTATTTGTGGATAATGGCTGGGTTTTTATCTGTGACTTGTTAGGTCCTTCTCAGTTTGCATGCTTATTTCCCTGTGACATCGATAAAAGAATATATTTAGTTTTGCTTTGAAATTTGTTTTTATTATGCAAGCTTTCTAAAGTGTGGTGAAGAAACCTTGAAACTGCTGCTTGATGATACAGTTCTGTCTTAATGACTTCCCTCATTTTGGATAATAGGAATTTCATTTTATTTTGCTAAACAACATTGACTTAAAATGGGCACTAAGGTTGTAACTTAGCCATAACAATGTACTTCAACACTATATAGATACATTTATTTTGTAAACTAGCTCATTTCAACCTCTGTTACTTGCATGATCCAGCTACACTGTAAAGTCTGAGGATTATGCACTGGATTCTGGGTATCAGACTGGATTCTGAGCTATAATGGAGAGATGGCTTTGTATTTTGTATACTGTAGTTAGAAAATCCCACTAACACTCTGATKAAACACCACAAGTTCAAAATACCCAGATTTGGTAGCTGCTGATGTACAAAAATGCAGTGTGAATGCATCTAAAGATGTTCAACCTTTACGGAAAGGCATTTCTCATCTGTAATGACTCTTCTGGGTGCTGCTAGCCATGTTTCTACAGGAGATTCGTGGGTGGGTTTACTATATTTAACCTACCTTTTTTGACCTACCTGGGAAGGTTTACATGTCAGTCATCACTCTGATATCTGAATTATCTTCAGGTAAAACCTATTAGYAGCACAAAAGACCCTAAAAACTATCATAAAGTGTCTGACATGTTTTAAAGGTTATAAAACTTCTAGCTGGAAGAAAACATTTTCATTTGTTGATCTTTGCTTTGCTTTTCTTGGACATTAAGAGGAAAGCATGTTAACATTATACACTTTTTTGCAAGATAATGATCAGTTTTATATTGGCATACATATACAGATCTCTCCCGAAATAGTCCCATTTTACACTGGTAAAAGCAAGGCCAGATTTTGGCCCAGCATGTTTTGGAATCTCTAACAACATACGCCCCTGGTTCTGAAAGGCAACTTTCATCTGGCTGCTTGGAAGATCTCCAAGAGTTTGTGCTCTGCAAGGTTCGAAAGGGATTAACGGCATACTCTCGTGCCTTTAGAATCAATATAACATATGGATTGGCCTCATCTTCCTGAATTGCCACTGACTGCAAAGGGAGTATTTGTACAATTGGGGAAGATGTAATTGGGCTTAAAGGCTCTGTGTTTTTTATGTGCAGAGTTAATTTATGTGAATGCATTAATGTTCATACATCAGTCATTTTGCTGGATCATCTGCCAAGAGTGCCAAGACTTTGCCTATATATACAAAGATGAACATGAGCTTTGAGAGCCCTCTAGTTCCAAGGCATTTTTAAAATAGCCAATGCTTACTTAATCATTTTATACTGTTAATAGATCAATCACTGCTCTTGGTTTGAGTACTGATATTAAAGTTCTTTAAAAACAGAAGAATAATTGCATTCAAAATCATCAGAACAGAGGCACTTGCTACTTAAACACTTTTCTGAACAGCTGCACTGCCTTGTACTGAGGTATTATGAGGGAGGTGTCCCGAATTTCTGTCTGAGTTTGTGAGCTGTTGTTTTCCAACCAACACAGCTGTTAATGATAAAAAAAATGGTTTAAAATAGCCAGAAATAAAAGTATGGTGTAAGACAACTCCATGCAAATAGAATCGTTTAGGTTGAAAGAAACCTTAAATACCATCTAGTTCCAACCYCTGCCACAGGCAGGGACACCTTCCACCATCTCAGGTTGCTCCAAGCCCAGTCCAAACTGGCCTTAAAAAATCGGAGGGATGGGCAGCCACAGCTTCTCTGGGCAACCTRTGCCAATGCCTCACCACCCTCACAGGGAAGAATTTCTTCCTAATGTCTAATCTAAAYCCGCTCTGTCTCACTGTGAAGCCATTCTCCCTTGTCCTATCACTTCAATGATAAGCAAAGGAAGCAGAGTCTGTGAAAACAGTGCCAGAAACAGGCTGTGACTTGGGAGGATGGTGGTAAAATAACCTAGTGGTACTCACCTGTGTGCTTTTCCACTGTCTAATCTAACATCKTGTTTCCAAAAAGCTTGTGGTTTGCTTTGGCTTGTAGATGTGCCCTCCTGGTAATTTCTTTGTGTCACCTCTAGTGCTTGTGTCACAGCTTCAGCAAGCCACTACAGCTTAAAAATGAATTWAAAAAAAAMCCCAAAACATTAGCTTTTGGTCAACAAACTGGCATATTGGACAAGGGCATAAGGGAGAAGAGGCTGCAGGGCCAGGAACTCCAGGAACAAGGTGATGGGGAGAGCACAATTGTCTTGGACAACAGCAGGGAACATTTCAGGGGAGCATCAGTCCAATAAAGCCCTTTCCAGATRATAACCATGGCCTGCTGCTTTAGTCACAGAAAATTTCAGCTAGTCCCAAAAATGGCTGTTGGTGTGCTTTTAAACAGCTCAAGAGAGGACAACTCCTTAAGTAGCTGAGGACATGGTTGGAGTATTTTTTTTTCCTAGGACCTCTAGTTAAGTTTCAGAGGTTTTCTATGTGTACAAGCTAGGGGCTGGAATTTTTCAACTGTGGAGAGGCATGTGAAGTTGTTACCTGTTTTTTACATCTGCTTAAAAGATAAAGCCATGCTAGAAAAATATTTAGTATATTTTTTCTTGCAAACAATTAGTGTTTAAAACAGCAGATTGTGTGACCAGTAGGTAGATGAGGAATTGCCTCAGGAGAGAGGTGCTGCTCTCTGAAATAGAGATGCTTTGTATAAAAAAATAATCTAAACTAGAAAAGTTTGAGAAGACTTGATTGATGGCTTTTTGCCCTTAGTAACATTGACCTTCAGTGGCTTGAAATACTATTTTTCAATTTGCTATTCTAAAAATCCAGATTTCATAAACATATTATTATTATCATCTTTCCATTATGATTGCTTATTGCCTCCAAGGTCTACAATGTTTTTCTGCAACATCTAAATGGAAGTGGGATTAGGATGAGATTCTGTCAGTCAGGGGATTTGTGGAAAAAGGTGGGGATATGCACAGGAAGGGTCAGTTCTTAGGGGCGAGATGAATAAAACTACACTGAGTTATGAAAAACAGTATTAGCCATTTTGAATGGGTTTAAATGGATTGTTTTATGTTGGAGAGACTAAATGATGGAGAACAATGCACTGTTATTTTCTTGCCTTTCATAACATCCTTAAATAAATAAATCAGCTCTTAAAAATCCACATTATTTCAATGTGGTTGCATGTGCATTCTGACTGATGAATGTACTTTCTTTCCGACTGTGGGATAACTTAACTAACAAAATTTAGCCCAGAAATTGATGTTTTCAAGTTTTTGCTCCGTACACTGTTTGTTTTGCCACTGGAGTAATGATTTTATTGATGACTCAACTGGCTGAATATGATATTTGAATGGACAAGTAATTAATAACATAYTCCATTATAATTCTTCTGGCAAACAATAACTGTAATTAAATTGGTGTATGTGGCCTGTGGCTGAAAGATCAGATCAGTACTCCTTTCCCTTGAGSAGCAGCTCTGTCCAGCTTTTCACTGATCTTGTTTTTTATATTTTCTGCTTTAAAAATGCTGGTCTGTGTGCCAGATCAAAGCAACATGATGCTTCAACTAATTGTATTTTTATACAAAGTTTGAAATTGTGCATAATATTCAGTGTTAGATAATGATTAATGTTTTCTGGGCCTCAGTACTAGAATATTTTATGGTTCTGATCTTACAGTATTTTTATTTAGATACATTACTCCATAACTGCACTTGGCTAAAGTGATTTGACATGTTTTAAATGCCAGAGACTCAGGTAAACATGGCCAAAAAAAAAAACCCCTCTGATTTCAGTTTTGCACTTGATGCAATTAAGAAATAATCAGTGGACGTGGTAAAGTACAGAGCTACTTCATATTAAATAAGGCAATTTCTAGTGCAATGCATACTGAGAGAAAACAGCTCAAGAGGAGAAATGTTTTGGTCAAAATTAAATTAATAGATAACATGAGGGATACAAATTACTACGAAGCATTGGATTAATTGCTYGTGGTGAGCCATGCTGGGTAGTGAAAGGCTACAGGAACAGCTTCAGGGGGGCAAACTACAGAGGGGTTGAACAGTGGTGTTTAAAACCTGTTTGTGCATGAATTTAGACACACATATTTCTTGCATTGTCTAAGGTTTTCTGGAGGAGAAAAGGGTGAGTGGAGTAACATTCTTGCAGAAAACTGAACCTGTCTTTTTCAGGTACTCTTGGTAGTTTGCTGGAARTCTGGAAATCATCAGTGTCGCTGAGGGGAGCTGACACTTCCTAGGTATAAAAAAAAGTTTAACAGTGATGAGAATRTACACTTATTAGCACATATTCCTGACAAATTTACTATGATGAGTTTACATGTCAAATCTTGGGGCTCTTTCACCTATCTATTGCCTCCTAGTACTTTGTATAGTATACTTCCAATAGACTCTACAATAACATAAAGCTGCAAAGGGTTTGACTGCTTTTGACTCTTCTACTTCCATGCAGTTCCCATATACAGGTCTCCTAAGCCAACCGAACAGGATTTAGCTGCAGGCTTAAAGGTTTGTGTTGTTTWCTTTGTTTCTCTTTCAACCCACCTCCTGTCCCACAGGTACAGTTGATTGTTCTACACACCTTTTAGCTGTGGTGAGTTACTCATCTCTTCATAAAAGCGTATTTTCTTTCTCAAATATATCTAATTAGGCAAAAAGCTGTGTTTTCTTTCTTAAACATGCCTATTTGGGCAGAAATTGAATCTTGCATGATGCTCAGCTTCAGTAATATGTGAAGTTTTAATGCCTTCTGAAACATGTTCAATAAATGCCTAAGTTTTCTCTAAGTGTCTCTCCTCAGGCTCTCCCAAACACTCAGAGGCTACCAGGTCCTGGCAGCAGCCCACACAGAAAAGAGAGGAAGGTTTTTATCCCAACACCTGTGTGAGAGGGCAGAAAAGCTTTTATGACCCTGAAAGTGTTATGGCAGTGACTCCTAGGAAAAAAAATGCATAAATCGAGTGACCCCTTGCCCTGGGCGGCAGGAAAAYCGCCATGACACTGCCAGCCTACTATGAGCCTTACTTACTAGTTATCCGTACTTAATAGCTAGTCCTTACTCAATCCAGTCCCCTCAGGACGTGCTAAAGCACGAGGAAACTCCGGCTCTGCTCTAGGGAAGCCATGCTCCTTCAGCGCTCTGGAAAAGCCGCTCCTCAAAGTAGCGGGAGCCGCTACTTGCTTTGGGAGAAACCAGGGCTATTTCTTGAGGTTCTGGAAGCTGCTCCTCGGGSTTCTGCGGAAGCCGCCCCTCAAGAGCTCTGGAAGCCGCGGGGTGTCTCGCTCACGGTTTCCCGCCTTCGGCACAGGCGCGCGGCTCCCCTSAGGGTGTGCATCCCTCAGGGCCCTGCGCTCTCCCTCGGGTGTGCTGCTCTCCCTCCCCTCAGTGATACGCACCTCACCCCTCAGGTCCGCTCTCCCCTTCTCAGGTGTGCTACCCTCAGCGACACAATCCTCCCCTCAGGTGTGCTCCCCCCTCAGGTGTGTTCCTCTCCTCAGGTGTGGTCCCCTCAGCGACACAATCCTCCCATCAGGTGTGCTCCCCCCTCAGGTGTGTTCCTCTCCTCGGATGCGCTCCCCTCAGTAAAAAGCGCTTCACCCCTCAGGTCCGAACCCCCATCCTCAGGTGTGCTCCCCTCAGCGACACAACCCTCCTCTCAGGCCTGCTCCTTACTTCAGGTGTGCTCCTTGCCTCAGGCGCGCTCCCCTCGGTGAAAAGCACTTCACCCTGCAGGTCCGCTCCCCCCTCCTCAGGCGCGCTCCCCCCTCAGGTGTGCTCCTCTCCTCGGGTGCGCTCCCCTCAGTGACAAGCGCCTCACCCCTCAGGTCCGCTCCCCTCTCCTCAGGTGTGCTCCCCTCAGCAACACAATCCTCCCCTCAGGTGTACTCCCCAATCAGGTGTGCTCCTCTCCTCAGGTGCGCTCCCCTCAGAGACAAAACCCTCCTCTCAGGTGTGCTCCTCTCCTCGGGTGTGTTCCTCTCCTCAGGTGTGCTCCCCGCAGCGACACGATCCTCCCCTCAGGTGTGCTCCCCCCTCAGGTGTGTTCCTCTTCTCAGGTGTGCTCCCCTCAGAGACAAAACCCTCCTCTCAGGTGTGCTCCTCTCCTCGGGTGCGCTCCCCTTAGTGACAAGCGCCTCACCCCTCAGGTCCGCTCCCCTCCCCTCAGGTGTGCTCCCCTCAGCGACACAACCCTCCTCTCAGGTGTACTCCCTAATCACGTGTGTTCCTCTCCTCGGGTGCGCTCCCCTCAGTGACAAACGCCTCATCCCGCAGGTGCGCTCCCCGCTCAGGTGTGCTCCTCCCCTCTGTTCCCCCCTCAGGTGCGCTCCCCACTCAGGTGCGCTCCCCGCTCAGGTGTGCTCCTCCCCTCTGCTCCCCGCTCAGGTGTGCTCCCTCCTCAGGTGTGCTCCTCCCCTCTGCTCCCCGCTCAGGTGTGCTCCCCGCTCAGGTGTGCTCCTCCCCTCAGTGACACGCTTCCCCCCTCACGCGCGCGCCTCAGCGTCTCGCGCCGCCCCTCACGGTCCCGCCCCTCCCTCCCTCACCCCTCAGGCGCGTGCGCCGCCCGCCGGCGGGGGCGGGGCTTCGCGTTCGAACGGCGGCGGCGGCGGCGGCGGCAGCGCCGGGCGGGATCATGGCGGGAGCGCGGGCTCTGCTCCGGCACTGCCCGCTGCTGCTGCCGCAGGACCGCCACGGCACCGCCTACGAGGGCTTTGTCACCGCCCAGGTACCGCGGCCCGGGCGCCGCTTGGCCGGCCGGCGGATGCTACTCCGAGGCGGAGGGGGGGGATGCTTCCCGCTCCGTCGGGTCTGGGGACGGGGACCGCTTCCTGCAGTGCCGCGGCTGGGTCTGAGGGGGAAGCGCTTCCCGACTCAGCCACGGGGAATGTAAATCAGGGAGTGCCATTTCCATGCCCTGAGGGGATTCCGCCGCCGTACCGCGGGTTTGCCCGTAGAATGGCTTCCTGCTGCCTCCTGGGCTGGGTTGTTATGCTGACAGTAGTGGTTTGGGGGCAAGGYTGAATGTGCCCGCGTTCATGCCCTGTGGTAAAAGTTGACATAAGTGACTGATGGTGGGCGATTTCCATTCATTTGCTTGTGAGGCTTCAGCTGAAGCGTCTGCATCGTTCCTCGGGATGTGGAAAGTGCGGTGCAAGGGGCAAAACAGCGCCTGAGGCAGGGTGAGGAGGATGCTCCCAACCCAACTTTGGCATCACTGGCACTGCTGCTGTGGCTTGTTAAAATATCCCACGGACACAGCTCAGAACAGGTGTATTTTAACTTAGAAATAGTGTGGGACTTTATTCCTCTAAGTAGGAGGCAAAAGACATGGGCTGTGTCTACTAGCATTGTCAAAAAAGTAGTTGAYACTGAGGTTGGAAGGAACTTCTGGAGGTTCTCTGCCTTAAGTAGATGCTTTAAACGATTTACAGTTGGGTTCTGCAACTTCTTAGATGGCCTGTTCTAGTCTTTGAGACCCATTCCCCCAACTATTCCTGAGGGGTTTTTTTCATTTCATTTAGGTGAAATTTCTTGTATTTCAGATTGTACCTGTCATCCTGTCAGTGTGTGTCACTCAGATCTGACTGTACCGTCTTTAGTCCTTCCCTGACTGTTCTTTTTTTTCCCAGACTAACCAGTCCCTGCTCCCTCAGACTCTTCTGGTATGAGAGATGCTTCAAGCTCTTAATCAGTGCTCCTCAGTGGACTAACTCCAGTATGTCCATACCTTGCTTGTACTGGGGGCCCAGTACTCCCTACTTCAAGGTGTGCTGAGCTGGGACAGGGTCTGGAATAAAAGTTTTAAGATATCTGCCCCCTTTGCTTCAAGGCTTCACAGACTTTCTTTATTTCAGTTTTATTTTGATCATCCCATAAGAAGGTAGAAAGAGGACCTCAATAAGGACTGAAAATACAAGTAGGTGGGATTTAGAAGCTGGCCTATGTGGGCTGCAATAACAGGGAAAAAAAAAATATATGTACTAGGGGCTGTTTTGGTTTACASTTTGTAAAACTGCTGAAACATGCTGTGGATCAGCGCCCAAGGTTCTTTATGGTGTAGCTTACTTTTATGACAGGCATCTGTTTTAACTTTTACTTGAGTTGAAGACAGACTTTCATGTACAGTAGCATGACATGRATTAAATTATGATTTTGGTTTTGTCCAGATTTGGATAAAGTTTATTTTTCTCCTGTAAGGTGTTATGTTTGCTTTATGAAAGGTAATGTACTGAAGAGTTTTTACTGAACATTGTGAATTAAAGGTCAAAAATATTTCAACTTCAGAATTAAAATCAACATTACTTGTATCTATACACTCATGGTGCTTATTATCCTTAAAGAAAGAAATTCTGAATAATATTCCTGAAAGACAAAAAAGACTAAGTTTCTTTCTTAGTAGCTGGTCTATTGGGGAGTCATTCCCACAAYTGTCTAATATTTTGTGTTTTCTGACTTTCCTATTAATGAAATATGTTTTTTCCAGGGTAGAGACTTCCACATCAGGATACTGCTACCAGCAGATTTACAACTGAAAAATGCRAGGTAAGAGAGTTTTTATAATAGCAATTTTTAAGTGTGGTGTAGCAAAGTTTATTTTGAAATATACAGTAATGGATATGCATATGAATTTTTCCCCCCAATATCAGTGTTATTAATTAATTCTCACTGGTTTCAAYTTAACCTTGCAAAAAAATTGCACAGCATCAGTGTTAATAAATGCTKACAATAAGTATTGCTTATATCAAAATATTTTGTTGTTAATTAACTTTGAAACATGTTGTAATTAATTGGTTATATTTATATATAAAGCAATGTACTTGGAAAAAAATATAATTTTTATATAATTTATATTTATAGATCATTTATGTACCACCATTTGGGAAACAGAAAATTCTGTGCAAAGTTGTAAATTCATGTACTTGATGGTTAACAGAGCTTTTTAACTTCATTTTCTCTCTGTTTCTATGTATTAATTTGTATTACCCAACTTCTCTTTAAAAGCTCTATTCTTACTTCTGTGTATATCACAGCACTCTGTGGGAAAGAAGCTGAAAAGGGCTAATCCACATTTGTGGATGAGCCYTTAACTTCGTATTCCATAGTTCTACCTTGACCAGCCTGCTCCACACTGGGAGCAGATGTGGCATTCCATAGCTTTATTACATTCTAGGTTGGGTAATTAAAACTGCATTATAGGTAACTTTGACATTTTCAGGTAATCGCTTTTAAATATTAGTGTATTTTATGAAGTCACACTGGCTTGCAAGAATTATGTTGTTATTTTCGGCACAGAACCTGCTTTTGTGGGTAAATGTTTAATTTTTAATGGGCTTTRGCATAGTGACATTTGGAAGTTTTAAGCAACTTTGAACATGAAACTCAAAGCAGTTTTGAAGTATTGTTTCCTTCCTTTGTTTTTTTTCAAGAGAAGCTGTTGTACTGTTGTGTCTAGAAGGCTTTCTGCTTTCTTTTAAAAATCATATACTGTAAATTTAAAATTTGTACAAAATACTGTTTGTCTAGGATAGAGTGCAGCTGGCATCTGAAGAAGATCCTGCGTGAATATCAGCACATTTTGAAGCAGGTATACAAATTTAAAAACACTTATTTAAATATTGTTATTAAACATGCTTAAATGTTTGTTATAAWGATTCTGAAAACCTTATGCTCATACACCTATTCTAAAAGGGCTAAAGAACCCTCCTTTCATTGCAGAGCTAAGATTTATTTTTAAATGCCTGAGGATTCACAAGTAAATAGAAAGAGAAATTGATAGAATTTAGCAAATATTCATTTTTATTCAACTTTTATTCTTTCTTTTTGAGATTGGGCTAGAACAATTTTTAATACATGACTAACATTTTACTCGGATTTTTCTTAATTAGAGACAGATTTTGCCTTTTTTTAAAATTTATTCACTTTTTTAGAAGTTGTTCATTATGCAAAGAAGAGAATTCACATTAATTCTTGATAGACCTGGTTCATTCTGTGTTGTAGACAGTGAAGGTGTCTAAACTATTTCTCAGTATCCAGAGGAAACTTCCAGAGGGGAGGGTACAGCATCCTTTCAGTCCCAAAGAATACTTTGTTTCTAAGAAGGAACCTTTGCCACAGTGTTGGTTGAAACACTGTATCTCATGGACAGGATTTTCCTAAAGATAAATGTGAGTGATGTCACATGATGTCACATTTTCAGTAAAGTTTCCTGGGGGTTTTCTTCTGTAATTGGGAAATTTAAACATGGGGTATTACGCTGGGTCTTTTTTATGTTTGGTTTGACAATACCAGAAGAACAGTTGGGCTGACACASTAGAAGTTATAAAATGCAGAAAATTAACTAAAAATGTCTTTCCTCCAGAGGTTGCACAGCTGCCCAGATCTTGTCAGTTTTATGGTGGAGCTGAAAACTGTTTTGGTAAGTGGCAGAATATATGTGTGGGACATGGGGTGCTCTTGGAGCTTTGGGTTTCACTTTCAGTTTTTTACAGGTTACTGTTGCATAAATTCATGCCTTTTTTTTTTTTTTTTTTTTTTTTTTTTGGGGAGGTGATTTCTATATATGCTGATCATGTAATCCCTGTTTAAATATCCTTTAGGATTTTAAGTGACTGTTTCTTTGAAACTTGGAGTGCTACAGAAAATTTTAAATCCCAGTCTCGGTGTACAACCATCCTCTTTACAGTGATTTTCTGGGAATTCCKCTTATTGTCCAGATGGTAAAGCAGACCTGTAATCATACAAAGGGTTATACAGTCAGTGGATTGTTGAAGGTGCTTTCACCTGTCTGACAACTTGACAAATAAATGCATAAAGCTTTTTGTTTTCCTAATAGTTCAGAGGCTGCTGTTTATTATACTTTTAAAGTCTGGGGCTGAAGAGTAGCAAACCCTTTAATTGACAACATAAAACTGGCAATTCTTGTCTATTAGTAAAACATTATTCTGTGAACATTTTTGGTGAAGAATACTYCATCCAACCTACTTAACTTTAGAAATAAAATATAGGAAGTATCCTTCAAAACAACAGCAGAAAGTACCTCCTGGTATTACACTGCTGCTCTGTGATGCTTGGAATAGGCCTAAATAAGAATGTCTATTTGGGAATATTTCACAGTAGTTATTGCAATCTGTTTGCCTACATATACAAGCACTCAGAAAATGAGAATGAAGTGAAAGTATAATTCATTCAAAATATTGATCCTCAGTGCAGAGAGTGAAAACATAGAAGAAGATGTGGGAAAACTGGACAGAAATGATTGTTAAACTTGTCTTATTATAAATTATATTTTTATTTAAACTTATTTTATTTTAAATTATTAATAATTTTATTCTAAATGTCATAAGTCTATGTATTTTGTAAGCATAATTTTAATTAAAAAGCACTTTTAAAAAACAAGTAGCACAACACAGCTGAAACACATGGTTTGGGCTTATTTTTCACAGTAACATTACCTTTTTGATAAAAATTTCTTTTTGAGACATTGCTACATACTCAGTAAGTGTCTGTACCARAACTTACTCTAAGGGATCCTATGATATTGAAAATGAGAAATTGATTCTGTTTTTTGATTGCTATATAAAGTTTATATAGATATAAAATATGGGGGATTTCATAGATATGTTGTCTTTTGTGGCAGTGGAGCCCAGGAGACAGCTGTGGGCTTAATAGAACCTTCTTTTGAAATATTCTTTCAGTAAAGATGCTTGACTTCAAATTTATTAGTTGAAAAAGAGACACATTTGATATTTGCATCTGAAGACTATGTTGTCAACATCTGTGGGGTTTTTTTAAATTGCAGATGTTTTCATTACCAGTATCTGAAGTAATTTACCAAACAGCTTCTTTGTCTGCTTTAGCTGGAGGCTATAACAAAACAAATGCAGTGTACAGTTAATTTTACATAAGCTTAATATTTTCAAATGAATTGCAAAAATCACATGGCTAAATAGATGCAAAAATATTGAAATTGCTCTTAACGATGTTTTTAATGTTCTTTGAAACAGGAAATTGCTTTAAAGAACACACCAGACCTGCACATCCCACGGCCTCCAGAATACTACTCCTGTCTTGTCAGAGATCTAGAAATACTGGGCTGGAATAAGTATGATTAYTTTATTTCTTAACAAACATAATCTTTAGAATATCCATTCCTCTTTTGTATTTGTAGTTGAGCACATCAAATGTACTTGTTCTGTTCATTTACCCTATTCAGAAACTGATTTTGTTTTGTTTTTAAATTAAAAACACCTAACAAACCTGTATCAACTGAAGGGATCTTTTCTGTCTCAAATAACTGGGCTGAAAGGTGATACATCACTAAAAAATCTATTCTTCTTTCACCTATAAACTATTGGTATATTAAACATATTTACTGTTAGTATTTATAGTTCTATTTTTCCCTACTTTGTACAGCTGGTTGTGACTATTCCTATAGGTTATGATTGATCATTGTGCACTTTTATGCTTTTATAAAAACATTTCATACTTTCTTTAGAAAAATAATTGTTAAAGAACTTTAACAATTTGTGCTCTTTACAGCACAAGGATCTCCTTAGACAAAGGAATTTAATATGTAATCCACAGAAAGGTAAATCTACCAAAAAATGCATGAGAGGACAATTTCAAAAACTCTCAACCCAAAATTTTAGGCAGTGTAAATATTGCAAAATGAAATAAAGAAGCATTAGGTGAAAGAACAGTTTTGAGTTTTCCCACCTGATTTGTACACAGATAAACAGCATGTGATTAACATTAAGTRGGAATTTGCTGTGAAGGCCCAGKTTTATTTCAAGATTTAAAACACCCATCTTAATTCAGCTGAAGTTTTGTCAGCGATTGCCATTGTAAAGTATGAAGTTGTGCCATACTCTATTTAAGTTTCAACGTCTCGAGTCTGACAATATTAGTTAAAATTCCTTAAACAACGTGGGAAATAAATTTTCAATTATGATTGCTCTCCTAAAATGGAAAAAACCAAAACACCAACCAAGCAAAAAAAAACCCCAACCCACCAAAATCTTGAAAAAGGGTTGGGAAGTCAGTCATTAATCAAAGGACTAGGCTGTACATAGGCAATCACATCGGGGTTACTCTGACTGAGAAGGAGAATAACCTAGATAGGCAATTTGAAGCCCATTAACAAGTCATACCTGTGACTTTCAGAGTGCTTTTAACACTAAAGTGACTCTCTAAGAAAGCCTCTTAACTGAGACTGATTTTGTGTTGTAGGTGATGCTTATTTGCATGTCAGTTAAGAGCATCTTGCAATGATCTTTCAGCACAGAACTGGCTGCTTTTGGTGCTGCCAGTGAGGAGCAATCACTGCTCACACCTGGAGTAGCCTCCGGCTTTGTTTAACTGGATTCTTCTTAGAAAAAGAATCCCTTGCTTGTTGTGTACCCCARATTTACTTGTTCATAGCAAGTTTTGGGTCTTGCTGGAGGATGAATGCACCCAAATCTAACTGAAAAACTGAAGGATGTGGGTGGGAGAGAGATACTACTGCAGGAGCAAAATTACAGGACAGGCTTTTCTAACACTATCCCTTAATCATGCTGGTTGAGTCAGAGACAGTGTCCTGGGAAGGTAAATTATCAACTATAAGACACCTGTAGGACTCTTACCACCCTCATGAGGATTCWTAAATGCTGCCAGTACCTCTTAAGTCCATGTGTGGGTCATGATCTCTCAAAGCTCTTGTGCTTGGTATTTTCCCTTTTTTTTCCTTCTTCCCTTGCCTTCTTCATTTGCTTGGGAATCCTGCCTGGTCCTGTGCTCTCAGTCATTTGTGTGTCATGCTGGACTTGAGATTTACCTGAGGCTTTCCATCTTTATGCTGATTCCATTTGTTTCTTTGCTGTGTTAAAATGATGGAGCCTGCAGAGGAATAAAAGTTTGTGTAACTGAAATACCACCTATGTAAATAGTTCCTCATGTGTTTATACAAATGTGTGACTAAAACTAAAATAATCCATACTTTTCTTATAAATCAAGATTGAACTGATCCAAATAAGATGAATGTCAGAATGGGTAATTTAAAATCCCAGACACCTTGGCAGCACCTCTTTAATTTTTCTGTTCTTTTTTTGCTGTGGAACCTCCCAGCACAGYGCTGCAGGCACTAGTTGTGCTTTGGTGTGGACACTGCTGCATATTTTATTGCCATATCAATATGCCTTAGGAATTCTCCACCCCAGGAAGCAGTAGATGGAGGGGTGGGATAGAGGTAGTTTCTCAGTTTTATAAAACTGATACACTTTTGAGGTAAAGTTGGAGCAAAGCAGGAGTAATGATTTTTTTCYCCCCAATTAGAGGAGGRATGCTCTAATTSTTTCTAAGTATATCAAGTTTAATTGACTTGAGTTGAATTACACTTTTATCAAGACTCTTCTTTTGCTGTTGTGGATAAATACTCCCAGAAATCTGCAGGTCTCTTTAATATTGCATTAATCAGCATTAAACATGAAATAATCTTTCTTGCCCTTCTTACTAACACTGCCTTTTCTATCTGTATTTTTCAATTTGAGGCAGTTTCATTTATGTAGATAATTTTCTTTCCTTCTTGTCATTTCCTTCCTAGGGATGTGCCCCCTTTTGGTGTACATCTATTTTTTCTTCCCCAAGCCCCTACAACTCTGTTGCCAGTTTCGCTTCAGAAAACCATGTGAATTTTTCTAGTATGTAATGGTTTAAAAAAATAAATGTTGCTTAGGCCAGCAAGTGGATGCTCTCTCTGAACTCTGTTAGGCCTTCCCATCAGTGTGGGTGATAAGTTGTGCAATTACCTTGGACTGCTTTTTATCTTTACACAGGAATGACAAAGTAAAAATGCCAAAATATCCACRTGCCCAGTTTACTGGTAAATATATGGGGAAGTTTGAACCATTTTGGCAATTGTTGAAGCTACTAAGCAGAATCCATCTTTAGAGAGCAATATATTTTATAATTGTATCCATCTTCATTGTGGTGGGAGGCACGAAGCAGTGACATCTTTAGCAAAGAGTCAGTGATTATGTCAGAAGTTTTAAAACTTATTCACATTTAGTATGTACTTTTTACTTGCTAAGGTGCATGAACATGGTGTAAAACTGTCATGAAATGAAGGCAAATCATCATAAATAACTCATTTTGTACCTGTTTGGGTACTATTTTCTGCAGAAAATCAATTTCAGAATATGAACCAATATGCACTGAATTTCCCACAATAATAGTATTGATAATAAAAGAGAACTTCATTGAAGAGAAAAGCAAATCAAGAGCATAAAAGTCTCATAGAGTAAGAAACTGCAGAAATGGATCAAAGATTTGACAGGAAGTTTAATGTGTACATAAGTAGAGGCTGACAGGAACATGCTGTGTGTGTCAAAGGTTCCAGTGATGGAAAACTGAAACACGGTGCTCACTGACCACAGCGTGAGCCCTGACACACGTTGTAAATAACCCAGAGATATATGACTGCATTAAGCACTAGACTGGTGTAGTAACAGCAGTAAATCTGGAGCAGCAGAAATGCTTGGCATAAAGGACTTGCTCTGATTAATATTCGTAACAGACTAATCAGAGTATCGCAGACCTTTCAAACTGCACTTCTTGCAGGGCTCTAAGTTTTCTTTTCTCTTCCAGAGTGGCCTATGTGGACACTGGGCTAACCACAGTCAAGTTAAAAGCTGAAGACTCTTGTGGTCGACAGCATCTCATCACTCTCAAGTTAAATGCAAAGGTAAATTGATGTGGCACAGAATATCTTCAGACCACCCTGAAATAAATAGGATTTCTCTTAATTCATTGGGRTTTTAGAGAGTTTGTGTTTAGTGGTGTGTCTGTTCTGCAAGGCAATGGGGCAGTTTAAAAAAGTTATAGGGAGTTTTCAAACTATATTTAAAATTAATATTGGATTATGGTTATCTGTAAGATGCAACTGTGCATCACATGAAAAACACTTTGATATTGCATTCATTTTACTGGATTACAGACAAAGCCATCTGGGAGACTTTCCTTCATTATCACTCCATCCAGAGACTGTGCATAGAACAAGAATTAGAGGATATTGGGTTATTTATTAACAAGTCTCACAGTTAAAGCCAGAGATGTAAAGATTTATGAAAAACTGGAGTCAGTCAGAAAAATTATTTSTTTTTGCTCTAAATAAATGTCTAATTTTAACAATACTTACAAATCAAACCCATAGTATTTGCAGGAACAGAAAAATTTAATTTCTCCTGAACTCAAATTGCAACATTTCTTCATGGAATGTCTCATTTCAAGGCATAAATCACTCATCAGAGGCTGTAAATATCCAGGCTGTGTGGTGACAATTGCATGGCAATAACTGTTGTCTTCAGAAAATCAGTCCAGGGAAAAAAGGGATCTTAATCATGTCTGGATGTTGTTGTTTGGGACTATTGTGGTCCATCATCTGGGGTTAGAATCTTCATGATGTGAGTGGGCACAGTATTGTAAGATTGAATCCCACCTTCATAGGTGTCCTATATTCCTTTAGAAACCGGGCCTTTTTTAGTCTTACATAACATGAGCTAGTTTTACCTTTGGGGGGAARAAGGAGGGGAAAAAATACTGTTTGTGAATTGAGTGTTGCTCAAATGGATTTTTTAAAAGAGTAAAATTATTCTACATGCAGAGGGTAATGAGTGCATAATTAATTTGCTAGTCAGTCCATTATTAAATACATTGATGGAAAAAAAATCCATTAGGAAGTACAATTATGGTCTATTTAATGAGCAAGGAGAATAACCAGGCTGTGTTGTTTATAAGGGACCTGCTCTCCCATACTTTGTGTGCCACTGGAAATCAGATGCAGCCTGTTGCCCTAAGGTTTTCTGACATTAGGAAAACAGAAGTATTTGAACTATTTGGAAATAAAAAAAAATACAGATATATATATTAAAAAAAAAAAAAAAAAACAACAGAAAAAAATACAGTGCAATATTAATTTTTCCCAAGCAGCTACCATGGTCAAACACTGACATTTGTCCATTGACTGGTTCTGTTCAGGCTTAACTTAGCACTGAACTGAGGGAATGGGGATTCCCATTTTCTGTCTATATAAAAAYATGTTTTCTTTGTAGTAATGAAAAACCTGAATATTTCTCATAGAAGAAAATACCATCTAACAGCTAAGGATGTATGTAACAAAAAGATGAGATTATCAGACCTTTCTATTTTAATAAGTAATCATCTTTTTTCTTATTTTTTTTCTTTCTTTTCTTTTCATTTTGTTTTCAAGTGTTTATTATGATGAAGGATCAATTGCTTGTCCTTTTTAAACCACGTCTGGCATTTAAATTTGCCAGACAAAATTTGTGTGTGAAACATCGTTTTGGTGACATGGGGATTTGATTTGCCTTCATACACACAGCCACTACATTTGAAAAGACTTGGCTGAAGTGTTTTTTGATAAAGCATTTCTTTTGATAGCCTGCTTTAATAAAAGGGTGTTTATTTTTGTTATACTGTTCCTTTGATTAAGATCAGTGCAGGAGCATTTCAGACTCCAAGGCTTAAAATAGGCCACTGTGAGGATTTGCCTGTTGTGTAGTAATTAAGACACTTCGGTAATTATCTGAATGACCTGGCAAGRGGTATGAAAATGCTTTCTCTAGATAAAGTTAGCTGCATGCTCAGAAATCCAATACAAATATTTTGTGTAGTAATTGCTTAAATTGTCCTAAAGAATTACAGGATAATTTCTGACATGCACATTTGATTGTAAGTGTAATAGCCTAAGGTGTCATGGAGTTATCAAACCTTTTATAGCTTCAGTTTTTTTTAATACAGGCCTTTTAAAATTTTTTTCTTATTGATACCTTTTAATTTGGAATAAGTATTTTTTTTTTAAATTTTGGTTCTATGTTCACTCATCTCTTTCTAAACAGTTATGTACTCTAGATTGTTTTCAGTTTCAAGGGACAAAACATTGCCAATCAGAACAAATAGTTTAACTTCAATGAAAATTAGTTCTTAACTCATGGAAGGGTTGTTTGGTTTTCAAACTTCGTTATCTAGTATGGGTAATTGAGGAGAAATTTTTAAAAAAATATTTCATGCTTTGTGTCCTAAGGTTTTTTTAATGTGTCTTTGTGACCAGTGAACACAGACAATTGTGATCCTCATGCCTTTACTAAATACTGATATATGAAACATTTACATGTAGTTTTCTTCTTTAAATGATAATTAACATTCATAACTATTTCTGAAAATGCTTTACATACTGTTTCCTCTCAGAGCCAAGTTCTCAAGATGCTTGAAGTGCTCATATTTTGTTATCAAATTTGGCAGCTGAGTATCAGTCTGACTTCGAATCACCAAGGAAAAAACAACCAACTCTACTTTTTTTCCCTCCTTCAGTATCCTACAGAACCACCAGATTGCCTTGTGGATTTTCCCATTCCATTTGCTGTTTCCTGGATGCCACAGGTAACTGGTGGACTGGGCAGCTTTTTAAAATTAAAAAATACATATGCAACAAAGGGGTGGTAACAAAGGGTTGGGCTTTGGTTTTTAGGTCCAGCTTTTCTCCCTGTGTGCATTTTCTTTCTGTACATGCTCATGAAAATGGAATAACACTGACCTCCATATTCCTTAACAAAGTACCTTAAATAACTTCCATGTCGATATTCCTTGCACACTATACTGTACTGGTTGGGTTTTTTCTAAGCTGTTCATATGACTGAAAATTCTTTAGGAATTATGCTGGGAAAGTGAAAATGAAGTGAAATGAACAGAAAATTATTGTTTTCTAGAAAAGGAGCATCCTCTGAAGCTGACAGACACTGAAAAAAGGAATTGATTATCCTATAGTTTCCCCTAGTTTGTTATCATARGGTTTTTATAACGTAACAAAACTTTTCCAGTTATATTCAGTACACGAAATTAAATAAAATTCTGATTTCTTATTTTAAGTGATATTGTTACTATAAAGAACCATAAGCCATTGTCTTTTGTTGGTCTCTCACATCATTTCATTTACCTTTCTTCCTGAATAGGGCACGTGTACTTTATTAAATTAATTTAAATGTGACCACTTAGATACAAGTAAATTTGAATTGTATGTAGGAAAGAATTGATATTTAATTTCATTTAAATCAGAAAAATTGATTTTACATAAATGATTGCATCTGATAATTCTAATTCACAAAGATTTCTACCCAGCAATAAATAATAAATTTGCATAGAGAACCTGGCTGGGAGGCTGCAGCAGGATGAGTTTAAGCCAGGCATATAATTTTTCAATAGAATTCAAGGTTCTATGTGTCACCTCAGACCCACTAATATTAATGGGAAATAACTGCAAGAATCAATCATTGCAAATGAAAAAATGTATTTATTTTTGTAATTTAGGGTTTTGATTCTCTGATATGGGTTGGAACATTTTAAATAGATGTTTTTCCCTTAAATTCTACTGGAGTCCATACACTCTGGCCAGGATTTGAAGTGCTGTTTCTAACCTCAAACTCAATACATGCTTTCAGGAGTTTTATTAATTTTAGAGCCTTACAATTTATCTTGCCTCAAATTAGCAACATTTCAGACGTCCCTGACAGTGAATGCTTCTGTGTTTACTGTTGGTAAKTTTAAAGATGGACTTGTGTTTTAATAAAATGTTCAGGAAAAGTGTGACATGGAGCAGCCTTTGACAAGTTAAAAAACGGGGTGGATATACTAATACTGGCACTACAGCCAAGGAAAAATCCAATATTAAAAATACAACACTGTTGCTTAAAATCTTTTTACAGTTAAAGTTACCTGGGGACTATTTCRAAGCAGGAACAAAAGGTGTTTGTAACTGAAGAGCCCGTTTTAAAATCAAGAGACACTAATTCCAGCTGCAGAGAGCCTGCTCTAATCCTGAACCAAATACCAGCAGACAGAAATGCTTTAGCTGTACAGTAGGTTTTGCAAATTGACCTTGTGTGTGTGGGTGACAGGAACCCAACACTTGTGGGGACAAATGGCTTTGGTAATTGTGTAAATTGTGTTTATTTTCCAAATGCGTGGAAATCATTGCGGCGAGCAGCCCTCACACCGTGATAAAATACGGGTTAAGCTTAGATAATGCTGCAACACCACTGGTAGCAGAATTCAGCAGGTACTCAAGTGCATGAAAATTTTGGTTCCTAAAAGGGAAAAAGAATATGCTATACCTCTTCTCTAGTGAAATAACGTGATGTTTTGGTACCAATTGTTCTAAAACTTTTAATATTATGTCTTTGAAGTATAAATTGACATGGCTTAACTAAATTGGTGCGATTGTACAATTAGAATATAAACTCTCATGAAAGAAAATATAAATAGATTGCAGGTAATTGATTTTTCTTTCCCACCCYCTGTGTATGCTGCTGCCTATTTCAGGCTCATGGATTTTAAACTTGAGGGGTTGTTGAGTTTTTTTTTCCCTTCTTTTTTTTTTTCCCTTTCTGTATAATAATAGACATGGCTTTATGGCATCCATATTAAAAATGGGTAATTTTCCTTATGGTCCCTGTCTTCCTGCTGGGTTGATAATGTTTTGATGTATTTTTCTTTTGCTCTGATGAGAGGTCTGCTGCTGCTGCTCTGACATATTCATTTGGATGAATAATTATAACTTGCACAATGTCAAGCTGAAGATGGTGGGGTTTTGTGCGTCATGACAAGCCCAGTAGCCAGTGCAGGTGTCTCACAGCATGAGCAGCAACAGCCAGTGGATTCTGGCTCAGAGGAGACGTTTTAGAGTAGTAAGAAATCAGCACCAAGGGCAATGCTGCTGCTGCTGCTCCTGTTCTAAGTGCCAAATAAATGCAGAGTGCTTCTCAATGACAAGTGCAAGAACATCTACTTATTTCTGTTATAGCCTTTTTTCTAAAGAACCAGATAAATGTGCTGCCTCCAATTTTAGCACACTCTGTAAGTGCAGTTCTGCAGGCTCAGGGCGTGTCGCGTCAGGGTAAGGTTTTCATACTGACCACTGCCCACCTGGCTGGCTACATGAAGGTCATRAGAGTGGAAATTAATGACTAATGAGGTCGTGCAGCAGCCGGCAAGGAAACAGGAATGCAAGGTGCAGAAGGTAAAGTGGTGGGAATGAGATTATTCTTCAGTTATTTAGACAAAAACACAATAAAACACGTCGTAATTGTGCTTTCTCTTGGCAAAGGAACTTCACRGGCACCAGCTGTAAATACAGAAAATGGAGATAGTTGGCAAGACACCTTATAAAGATTCTAGTCTTGTGTCTTGGTTTGATTTCTGTTAAGGAGAGGGGAAATCGTTMAACTACTGTTGATGAGTAGCTGTTTCCAAACAAATCTAAGGAATCATAAATTCTTTAGGTGATCCCTTTTCCTTCAACAATTGTTAGCCTTATTTAATTGTATTTTATTTATTAATTCCTGAAGGGCAAGCAGGTAATGGCACCTATARTTTAGGCTACTTCACCTTTCCTWTTAKGGTAARCAAATTTTGCATTAGRATGAATTTTAGMAAAAAARAAAAAATCTCAGACTAAGGATTGCATTTTTATCTGTTTTTTAAAAATAATTTGCAATCGATTGTTCTGTATTTATCTTAATTCAAACTTCTCTTACTAGCATTTATTACTATTTASTTCATCCAGGATTTGGAGCAGATGCTTGAAATTTGGCAGAACAGCCATATAGGCTACAGCAGTTCTTAGAAGTTCCTGAAAGGCTTCATTGGTTTTTTGGCAGGCACAGACTCGGGATTTTCTCTTTATTCTTCCCAGCCTCTGTGGCTCTAGAAATAAGAAGCAAGAGTAGAGTGACATTTTTTCCCATTCCTTAATCCTTTGATTGGAGGAAATGGTGTATGGGCAATAAGGGTGAACTTGGGAAGATGTTTGAATTGGAATAAAGTAAGAAAAGGGATTGGCACAAGGAGGTACCGGTGACGCAGCAGAGATGAGAGTGCAGAGGATAGAAATGGAAATGCTGAGAAACTACACGAGACTTTCCTGGTAGATGAGAAGCTGTGTTCCCCTTGGAGATGGGGAGGTTCAAAATATCTGATTTTCCATGGACAAAGTCAGCAGCTGAAATGGRTGAGGGATCCATGGAGTCTGGTAACACAGAGGTGACACTGGGGTCACAGTCTGCTGAGGACCCACCAAAGCTGGTGTTTTTATGGAGGATGCAGGAACCAGTGTGGTTTTGTGAGCGCTTTTGGGGTTGGGGTGAGCAGCATTGACAGTCTGAATGATTAAATTCTTATCTTCCAAAGAATTTTGATGTAATTCACGCAAATTCTAATTCATTTATACAAAGGGGACCATGAAAAACAGTTTGTGCTGTTTGACATTATTAACAATGGTTGTGGTGTAGTTCGGACC
The DNA here is from genome assembly GCF_030028575.1 of Malurus melanocephalus. Taxonomy (NCBI): domain Eukaryota; kingdom Metazoa; phylum Chordata; class Aves; order Passeriformes; family Maluridae; genus Malurus; species Malurus melanocephalus. Next base: position 2,218,119 of record NW_026623245.1, on the reverse strand, counting down.
AAAGAAAAGTGTGATCTCAGGCTGYTCTAAAAGTGTTGGGCTCTGACCAAAAATTAGTTGGTTAATCAAATAAAAAGGAATCTTGGAGTTTTCATGGTTTGCATGACAAGCAGGTGAAGCATTTAAATAGCTATAGATKCATTTATGTATATAGCAGGAGACAGCTGGCAACATCAGTGAAGCATGCAAATAAGATCAAATGAACACTGTGTAAAAAAAAGATTTAACTACCTTTTTAAGGAACATCATTGAAAAATTACAATTAGTATTAAAATTAATTGGATTTTAAAACTTATCTGTGGGTTATAATCCCTTGATGTTTCTTTTTTCTAGTGAAACCCTTTGAATTCCCGGAAGATAAAGATAAAAATGATTATTAGAGGATTTATCTGTATGTGATATAGAAAAATGTGAAAAATCAAAATGGAAAGCAACTGTTGCAAGTACCAGAAAATTATGCTATTAATTTAAGTGTCATCAGAGCACAAAAGATCACATTTCAGGACTGTGTGAAAATTATTAAAATACTGGAAATAATAGTACTTAAGATGAAGATACTATACTCTAAGATGTGGTTAAGTGACTGACACTATTATATCACTTCAGGTGTTATAAAAGTAACAAAATGCTTTTAAAGATAATAAGCGTTACATTTTGAGATTGGCAGAATTCACACTTTTCTGCTTAGGTGCTTTCCTACTTTAATATAATTTAACAACAGCAAGAAAAAATGTAGCATTTTATTTCCAAGCTACACCGTTTCTTTCTAAAATACACATGCACAAAATATAAAAAGTTATTACGTAGAAAAATTCTRTTTCTTCATCTGAGAATACTCAGATAATTTGCTGCTTTTTAACCAGGTGAGAAAGGAAGAACCTAATCATTACAAATTAAAGGAAACCATTCCTCCTATATTTTRTATTATTTATAGAGAAATACCTCTCTGAGAACAGAACGTTTAATTTGCTTTTTCTTTTGGACCACTGGATATCTGAAACCTGGTCCTCTCTGGGCATTCTGCACCTGCAAAGGGTTTACTTGATCACCAAGGGTTTTCTCCTCTTGCAGAGCTCTTTTCCTGGGGAAACAGTGACTTCTTTTTGCCCACTGACGATTTCAAAAGATTTTTTTTCTTACTGTCCTGTGTATCATCCTGTCTAATGAAAGATATTTCTGATTCCGTGTAATCCACYCTCAAATATTGAAATCCCCCACGTGTAATCTTCTGCTTATTAGATGATTTCTCCTTCTCTTGCCTTATGTACGGGGTTTGAAAGCTGATCTTAATCACCTGTTTTTATACTGCTTAATTTTGAGATGATGTTAGGTGATATTCCGTGTTTTATGCTATCATGCTACACTGGGACACACACATCGATTTTAAAACTCCTTAAGTGATTTTTTTTAATATTCTCTCACGCCATTGCTGGAAACTTCATGAAATCTGTTTAAATTTCTTCTTTTCTTAGAACTCCTTAATAGACATTTACAATCAGTTCCTGGCAGCATTGGAGTCACTGAAGGAATTCTGGGATGCYCTGGATGAAATCGATGGGAAGACATGGGTGCTTGAGCCAGAAAAACCCACACGGAGTGCTACAACCAGAAGAATTGCAATAGGTAGGAAAAGACTTTAAAGGGATACAGTGGATTTGAGAAAACTCAGAATGCTGTTTTGTTTTGCTTGTCTTACCAGATGGAGCTTGTTTGAGTTTGAGAAAGGCAGCACTTAAAACCAAAGACAGAACACTTCTTTTGTGTATTAAAAARATAACTTTCCACAGAATACTGAAGCTGTTTGGGAAATTCATTACAACTTTCTGCTGTCACATAAATGAAAATTTCTGTAGGAAAACCTCGTGTCTTTGTAAATTATGAACATGGGACTGTCAACAGTGGAGCACTTGCACGTAACTCTACAAAAATCAGTATTTGTAAAAAATCAGCTTAGGTGAAACCCTTACCTCAAACACAGATTCCAGATTTTTAAACTTTAGTTTCATCTTATCCTGGAGTGGAAGGAATATTAGAGTGCAGTCCAAGGTGAGAAAAGAGGGTTAAAGGAGGCAAGTGGAAAGGACAAAGAAACAAAGAGAGGCTTCCCGGTAAACCACCTGAAAATGTACCTCAGTGTATATGCTTGCTGATGTCTCACGTTTTAAGGTCTTAATAGACATAGGATAAGGAATTTTGTAATTATATATAAGGAGTTTTAATTGTCACTGTCAGAGGTTGGAAATGTTGGGAGGATGTTATCTTTGACAGAAAAGTGCTGATTTTCAGCTGAAATCCACATCACCGGTAGCAAATTGTAGAAATGTGAGAACACAGAGTGGACCCAAGTTGTCCCTGAAAGCTGCAGCCAGAGGGCTCAGCTGWAGAGAGAGAGAGGGAGGAAGGAGCTGGAGGGAAAGATGGGAAAAGTTCAGCAAGTGGCTGGAATGACGTGGGTCAGCCACCACTTTGTGTGCAGTCAGGGGGGCTTTGTCCTGGTACTGCTGCACTTTGTCACAGGCCAAGGAAAAACAAAGACTCAACAAGAGCCTCGGAGCAGGACAGGACAGGGCTTTGAGCCCTTTGTTGTTGGGCACAGAGAACCTTCAGCTACCTCTGACTTTTGATTTCAATCATTCCCACCACTTCAGGAGGGAAAGCCTAACACAGCTTACAGAAAATGTTGGCTTTCACCTGGGCTTGTTTTTTTGGCTATAGAAGATAAAGATGAATTAGTAAGTTACTACCTTCAAAGTTTCACCAAGATTTAGGGTGGATTTTGACATCTAGCTTGAGTTGATTAGGTTTATTTCTGAGTAAGTGCTAAGGTTAAATAAGCCTTAGCTTTTCTTTTAAGCCTTTTCTTTGTGGAAAGCTTTTAGAAATGCAAAAAGAAAAAGAAATGCAAGCCTGGCAAGTTTTTAAAATCAGTTCCTATTTTTAATTATAGTCTGTAGAAATATAAGTATTTTATATACACTGATATTTTGTACAATTATTTGSGTACCTCCCAACTTTATTATTTATCCTAATGAAACCCATCCTGAATTCASCAATTTAAAACTGCTTTTAAGAAAGGTTCCATTTTCAAATCCTTGACTGCCAAKCTTCCCCATGGCCTTGCTTTCTCTTTGCAGGGAACAATGTCTCAGTGAACGTAGAGGTAGATCCTCACCATCCAAATATGCTTCCAGAGTGTTATTTCCTTGGAGCAGATCACGGTAAGGCAGCAAATTCCACTTGTTTCTCCTCTGGACTCAGATCTCTGATCCAATCCCTAYGTTAAATGTGGGAGGTTCACTGGGGTGATGTCATTATTCCTGTCTGGTGTTTGCAGCAGTGAACCCTCTGAGAACTAAACTCAACAACAACATGCACTTGTGGTGAGTGTCTCTAGTAAAGCAAGCTGTAAACTCAAATGGTGTTTGCCAACCCTGGTGTGGACTTTTCTCCCCCTTCTCCCACCCGCAGGGATCCAGAAATCAGTTTGTTACAAAACTTGAGAGARCTCCTAGAAATTGATTTTCCATCTCGTGCAGTGTTGGAAAAAAGCGTAAGTTGGTTTTGGTTTACGATCAGTGGTTTTTGCTGAATAAGTAACATTTAGATGGTCACTTTCTAAGAGCCAGGGACAATCAGGGACTTAGAAGAGAGGTAATTGGATTAATACATTGTCACAGGGACTTCTGAACTTCAAGCAACAGTTGTCAGAGCTTGTTAACCTTTGATTAGGGGTGCACACTTCCCTGTGGCCTTCATAGTAGTGAGGCCATTAATAACAGGCTCCACTATTAAAAGAAAAAGAGGAAGTTCCAGAGTAGCTAATGAGATGTGGAAAATCCAAACATTCTGTTGTGGATGTTGATGATTTCAGTTCTAATTAGCTAGAGCTGCTTAGAGGGGACTAGAGGCCATCCAAATACTGGTGCATTTCAAACAAACTGGAATTAATTTTTGACAATGCTTTAACACTGGATTGTGAGCATTGCTTTCACTCGTGAAGCTCTTAAATTAAAATCTGACTGAGGGTTTGTGTCTAATGTCAAATCATAATGACAAATCATRGTGGTTAATAAAAAGAGTGCCCAAAAGTATGAAAATGCTTGTTGACCTAGATGTAATTCAGTGAGGGGATGAAGTATCACCCAGTAAAGTCCTGTACACCTGGAACCCAGTGTCACTCTATACCATTAAGGCATGAAGATATATGCATTGAAGGCAAAAAAATAGTAATTGCAGCTAACAAAAGATGTAAAAGCAAAGAYAGAGGTGAACCTGTTTGTGGGTGAGCAGCCCATCCCTTCCCTCCAGCTGCACTGCAAGCTAAAGCTGTTGTGTCCCCAGGACTTTGCCAAGGACTGTGGGATCTGCTACGCCTATCGGCTCGATGGCAGCGCGCCCGACCAAGTGTGTGACGATCCTCGCTGCGGGCAGCCCTTCCAYCAGGCCTGTCTCTATGAGGTGAGGTGACCAATGGGACAAACTGCTCAGCAACTGCAACATACTATAAAACAAGCACTGTCCACTTAAATTCCAGATGAAGTAAAAGCCCATAGGGAACATTATGGCAGTTGCTGTGCTTCTGCTTGTCCTCTTACCCTCCATTCCTACATGAGCTCCCTGGGAAAGGGATCCACCCTCTTTGAATGCACCCTGTCAAATGTTCATCAGGTGAACTCTGGTAATTCATAGATGTCTCTTACACTGGATATGAAACCAATGTGACTTTAACCCACTTCCTTGTGTTGCAGTGGCTACAAGGCCTTCCTACCAGCAGACAGAGTTTTAATGTCATCTTTGGTGAATGTCCCTATTGTAATAAGGTAAGGAAATCCAAGGAATAGGAGTGGAAAAAAAAGCAAAGCTGGTAACAAAATCTTTWCTAAAATAGAATCAGTGGCTACTGTCTTCTCTTTAGCCACTGGAWTAAACGATAAATTGCCATGTGTTTAATGCATCCGTGTTTAACTAAAGGGATATCTTTACACTATGTCAGAAAACCCACACTAATGCCAGAGTAATTAAAGATCATACTCTATTGTATTTAATGATTTTTTAATGCTGTTGTAACAAAAGGTTCAGTTAAAAAAAAAACAAAAAAAAAAACAACCAACAAAAAATGCCAACATTTCTAACAGAAACCACAACAAGTAGTTGATAGCATCCATAGCTATTGAGTGCAGATGAGAACTTGCCTGTACAGGGTGTGTACTGACAGGATTATTTTAAAACTTTTTTCAAGCCYCTGACACTGAAATCTTCAATGAAGAAACTCTAGGAAAAAAATGTGTGCTTGGAACACSACTGCACTCCCACTGAAGCCACAGRAACAGCAACATCAAAGCAGATACAAGGACAGTGCAATGAGCACCAGAAGCACCAGAACAGCTGCAGTGTAGGGGTAGGTTTCATCAGTAAATGCCAGCCTAAACACAGCAGAGAGAGAAGGAAGAGCRGTGTCAGCACCAGCCTGGGATGCTGCTGGAGGAATGGGAGTTACAAGGTCATTGTGTTTCTTTTGGGATTCTGTGAGTATTCTGTAGGGGTCAAATGGTGGCAGCTCTCTTGCAGTGTCTTCCTGCAGGGGAAAAAAAGCAGTAATTATAAAGATTGTATTAAATGAGATGTGAATCAAAAAACCCAAAGACGCCATTGAGGTATTTAAGTTATCATAGAGAAAACAATGCCATTCTTATGGAGCCTTACCTGAAGAATTTGTACATGTATGGATATTGTATGGTAAGTGAGTAACATGGATTAAACACCTAAAGAGACATAGCTATATTTACTACTGAAGCCTACATCTGAAATTATTCTCCTACCTGACTTGTTTCCAGTAAAGTTTAGTGTATTCAGACTTTCCTGTGTTCCTGCTAATAAAGGTTTGTCCTGGAACCTCGAAATATGATTAAAGTGTGAATTTGCAGGTTTGATTTGTAGAAGTTTTGCATTTCACAGTGAAGCTGAACTTCTCCTGCCCACCACAGGGAACATAAACTGGCGCTGTGAGGCTTGTTCTGGCTGGCCAGGGGTGCCTGGGCTGTTTTACACCTCCAGCAGCAATGCCACCYTTAGCCAGTCTCCACCTCTGAAAGGGATCCCCAAACACCACCATCCCACTTCTCACTTAGCCAAGACTTGACTCTGTTTTCCACTGTCCCTTAGAACCAGGGACACCTTCAGTTTCCTACAGACCTTTCCTTTACCGAGCTTCTGAATTACGTGACAGGAACTGAGAGGAATTCTGCAAAATGAAGCTAACAGAATCCTGCCATTTTTTTCCTTCTCCAGTTTCTCATTTGAATGGTTTAAATGTTATCTGACACCCATTAAAAGTCTCCCCTATTYTGCAGAATATTCAGTGAGTACCACAGAATGGTTCTACATAGAAACAGCACATTTAATCCTATTGGAATAGCAGCTTTGCCCTTAGAAAAACTAAATCCAGACAYATATAATCTAAACACTACCCAGTGCTTGGTCCCTTTTCTGCAAAAACTTTACATTTGAGGACTAAGAAATAACACTGGAATATTTTCCTATTCCAAARTTGTGTTTGACTTGTCAGGCTCCATTTCCCCTGCTGGCAGCCAAAACCTCTCCCAGGATGGTTCTGCTCACCACTGTCCTGCCTGATGCTCTCAGGTACAGCTGTGCTTTTGCTGCTTCCCTCTCCCAGCTTGTACCGGAGTCTCCAGGCAGTGATGATCAGACTGCTTGAAGCAAAGAATTTTGGATTAATAATAAAGCTCCCTTGAAAGTTGCATTTTTGTGCTCATTAGAAACTGTCCTCATTTAACCAAGTTATTTGTTTATATGAAAGAAAATCAGAGTGGAATCCCCTCACTAAAATACACCAAAGCTCCAGAGAAAAGGAGAACTGGGTCATCACTGAGATGGAGATGGTGCTGCATTATTTGTACTAAAACAAATTCTTTTTTGTTTCTGAATAGTTGAAGAGTAAGACTGAAACCATTCATTCATGAAACCTTTTTCATTCAGCACTAAATTATCAATAATGTTCAAGGTGAGTCTGTTAACTGCCAAAATCTTTTGATTTAAAACTCACAATTGAAGAACTTAATTAATGAGCACTATGAAGTTTTCCACCACACAGAGAAGGAAACTACTGAATTAAGTTCCTGCCAAGCAAACAATAGAGTCCATAAAGGGACATAGAAGAGTGGGACAATCTGCATSCCAGTGCAGGGCTTTACTCTGCAGCTACACAACAAACTGCAGTGGTACTTGGCCAAYAGTACATCCACGCAACTACACCCAAACCTTTAGTGTTCGTGGCAAACACTGAGTTCACACAGGCATAGCTGAGGCTTTCTTTGAGAGTTCTTATTTAACTTTTCTTTTTAGAAAAGCTGTTCTTTCCTTCTCAAGGCACTGTGACTGTTCTATGGTAGCACCAAACCCCTCACCTTTTTGGGGTTCTCAGGCTCCTGCTGTGTACTGTAAAATTTAAGTGGCTTCTCTTCCACCTGGAATTGYTGGCGTGGTGCCCGGGTGTGGGGCCTGCTCAGGCAGCTGGAGTCATCCTTGTGCCTTCTGTTTTCCCTCTGCTGCACTGGCTTTGGTGAAGGCCTGGGCAAGGGAGCCTGTTGAGGTAAGAGTAACTGTGTGCCAAAGGGAATTCAGTAAGTTCAGAGTTATCCCAAGTCCTGATCCCAGCACATGAAACCATCAGGTTTGGGGCAGGTCAGGCACTGCCCTCCCTTAGCAATTATCCCGTGAGCTACAAGGGACTCTGGTTCATGTGTGGAATACTGGGAGCCAGCAAGCATCTGCCAGCTCCTGGAGTTTGTGACAGAGTCCTTGGCTCTTTCCCAGCTCTGTTCCTCCTTGCCCACCCCAAGAGCTGGACATTGAACTACCAGAACAGGGAGATGTGGGTGCTACTGCAGGCCCCAGATCCTCACCTGCTGAGGCTCTGCTTGGGGAGGCCTCCTGTTTCGTTTACTTGATTTCTCTTCTCCCAGGGGCTGTGTGCCTGTTACCCGCTTCCACACTTTGTTTTCACACGCAGGTTCTCCCTCTTCCAGCTTTTTTCCCTTTTGCAGAGCTGATTTTGGTGGAGATTTTGGGASGCGAACCTGGGATACAAAGTGAAAAAAGCCCAGATTTCACACAGAAAAATAATGATCTTTAACATGTATACACACTTGAAACAACTGCATCACTTTCCAAATGTGACTTAAAGCAAAACATGAAGTTTTTACTAAAAGATCCAACAGGACTAAAAATGCAAATATTGTGTGCAGTTGGAACCAAAAACCAGGATGCTACAAGAACCACTGCTAGGCTTYTTTGCCACCTCAAGATTAGACTCTGATACTATACAGGGAGTAATATCCTAAAATCCACACAATCTTCTTCACGTCATCAAGGAGCTGGTGCTACASGATCCTCTGTAACTCTGTGTTCATTGCTCTTCAGTAGGGAATTAACCCCAAATTCCCTCATTTCCTGTGTACCAAACTACAGGAGGAGGTACAGGAGGAATCAGATCAGCTGGAGTCAGATTCTGCTCACAAGCAGCATGTGAGGGGACAGTGGCTTGTTTGCAGTGGCCGGCTCCCACTATTCCTAGGTTGTCTCTTTAATGAGAGAAGTGGTGAATAAAAGGAGAGATGTAAAGGGAATGTTGAAATGAAAAGTCAGGCCTAGGATCACTAGAGGCAGTGYCATGAAGAGATGCAGTGGCAAGAGCCTGCCTGTCATCCAGCACTGTCAGAGCTGCAGCACCAAGTGCACTAGGCCACTGAAACATTGCATTTTCTGAAAATAGCCATAAATTTCAAGCAAGTTCAGTTACTTGCCCTCTCTACTTGTATTTAAGTACTTCTTAAATCCTTTGAATAACCTTAAAATTGCCTTTCTGCAGCTGTTTTGCGGAGAGTGTTTAGAGGAAACTGGCTGGTGTCAGCAGCAGAAGTGGCTGAAAGAACAGACTCCAGTAAAACACAGGTGATCCTGGTGTTCTCACTATTCCAAGAAGTGAGAYACTTGGCATTACAGATTTCCCTGAAAAAGTGCTGACAGGTGCCAGGATTTAGTAACATACAGGCAATTCCTCTGATCCAGTTCCTGGCCATCTAAACCAATCCCCCCCTTGGTCCTGTGACACAGGAATAGTGATAACTGACACTCCTCAGCCAGGGATTTTCCGGGGGGGGGGGATGACTTGCAAATATATAGTCCTGCAGAAGTTCCTTCAGCCTACAAAGTTGGGATCATCTTTTGTGTCAACTCTTGGGCCAGGCTTACGAAGGAAATAGATTTACTACTTAGTGTCTGACTCAGAAATCAAAGACTCCTGTGAAACAGATCCAGCAGGATCAGCTGGAGATCAGTTAACAGTACCTGATGCTCTGAGCCAGTTCAGAAATCGGTGCAAACTTCAGAAAACTTTTTAAATGAGTGAGGACACAGTGGACACCATCATAGCCACACAAGCCCCRTCACCAAAAAGGCTTTTCGGTTTCGTTAAAATTTTAAAAAAGTGGGTAAACCCAGAAAAGTCAATAGAAGTGCTAAACTAAGTGTGTAATTACCAAGATCAAAACCCAGTGCCTTTTCATTAAACATGAACTTTTGTTCTGCCTTCCACCATACGTAAATAGTGCTGACAATTGGTTTGTGAGGCACTTGCTACAATAAAATCTAATTGTATCAGGAGAGAAAGGTGACAATCAGGAGATCATGGAAAAATTACATATTCTCACTGGTGGTTAATTAGCCATGCAAAACCCCCTCAAACAGATATTCTCTTCTATTAGGAATGATTACTATGCAGGCCTACAGATGTCAATACCACAGTCATTCAAATACTTCTTTCCCTACTAATTGAAGGTTGTAAAGCTCTGGTGCCAAGGTTTTGCTTCCAAAGAGCTAATTTATGACTAGAAGGATATTTTATGTCTTCAGTTGCAGCAGCTACAAAACTCAGCAAATCAGAACCATCTGTGCACTGATACTTGAATCACCATTCATCTCGCAGCCTATCAGTCACATTAGTTTGCATCCTGCATTCTTGGCTCACGTACACTTGTGTTGGTCCAAAGTTCACCAGGAATATTAAAAATGGATGGGACCCTGACCCTGYCTTATTGCACAGGCCCCAGAGCCCCACACGGGGCTGGTGCGTAGGGGCACTTTCACAGGAACAACAGGACTGACGCTTCCCAGGAAAACTGCTAATTACCTCCCTCTCTGCTTAGGGAAGCTGGGCTTTATTAACTTAGAGCACTGAAGGAAAATAGCACAGGAGAGCTGTCACTTGGAAAATCCTGTGCCAGTGCACACCAATAGCACAGCTAAAGCCACAGGAACATCTCCTCCAAACTGGGGATGCAAGGAGGATAAAGGCAAATGACAAAGAACAGCCTGAAAGCAAGAAAATGAATTAAATGCTGTCACTAATAAAGGTAACTTTGCTTTTAATCTSGGACGAAGGAAAAACCTGGCATTCAGGCTTGTCTTCAACATGTTACTGAACAAAGTCCTTGACTTCCCCATTATCCTGAAAGTAAATCATTCTCCACAGACCTACTGCTTTGAAGTGAGAGCCTGTGGGTCAAAAGGACTCATGGCAGTTCTTCCTCCTTGAGGGTTTACATTCCACTTTTTAGCAAAGCCAGGGGAAACAGGAATTAACAAACATGGTGTATTTAAGGCAAAAGAACTGCTGTGTCAGTCTCATTTTGAGAGCTTTAACTATTTCCTTCTCTACAAAAGGAAAGGCAACAGGCAGGAGCTGTCAGAAATAATCCCAGAGCTGTCTTACTTTGTTCACCTTAGCAGCACAGCGATTCCGTGYGCTCGCTGCTGCCGTGGAAAATTCCAGAGGGCCGTCGTACCGCATTCCACTTGACTGCAGGCCATCCAGAAGGATTTTCTTCAGTGCTTGATACTTGGGCTTCTCATCATAAGCTAAGCTAGAAACGCCGGCCAAAAACATGGCTATTTCACCTGTAGAGCAGATTTGCCTGTAAGTTTCACTGAGTGGAAACCCAGAAGTTCAGACAGGATTTAATTCCAACACGGATGCCAATCCTCTGCTGCCAAACAAGACAACACAATTTCAGCTGAAGACACACTCAAAACACAGAACTGACAATGTCTTGTCTTTTTGGAATGAGAAAAGGCAAAGACAGACTTGGATAAACAAGCCAGACCTTAAGTGCTCCATCTCATTATGTTCATGTACTAATTCCCACAGCACTGACAGCTATGCAAGGATAAAAATTAAAATATTTTATTGACAAGTATTGATAGTTCTGTGTAAARGAGAAAATATATTATATTTGATAGATTACAATCCCCTTTAAATAATAATCACTCGGAACAGTATTATTTCAATCTCCATAAATACTATACTGTGATTGCTTTGGAAAAACACAACTTCTKTTTTTTACTTCAAATACAACTATTGGTTTTCTGATTGCATCCCAAAACAGTCCAACAGCAGCAACATTTTTCCATCAAGTGGTTCAAAAAACAGGGAAACCACAGAATGGGCAGGAACAATGCTAGTAGGAAAAACATGTGGGGGGCTCAAACTTTTCTTTCAGTTGAAGACCCAAGTGTATCCTAAAACTGGAGTGCTACACCAGATATTAGCATCTAGTCAAATCCCAGCAGGAAAGATTTATTAAATATGTATACACATCATGAATAAATTTTACCTAGTACACAATGCATTCCARTAAGTCCAATAAGAAAGTGCTAGGAAAATAAGGGAATAAATCAAAAATAGATACTGACCTTTGGTACTTTCCCTAGGTTACTTTTGTATTTTGGGGAAGGAAGAAACAAGACAAGACAAACKGTCCATCCATCTGCTTTTTCAAACTCTGAGCATCGAGCAATAAACCTTTGGTAGACAGTTGCTTACTATTTCCATACTAACAGCTACTTCTGTTTCCAAGATAGTCACAGCTTCCCAACACCTTGGATTACATATGGCCAAGATCCCTTATGTCACTCCATGGGATACATCACAGACTGAGCAAGATTCTTTTTGTTTTTGAAGACTTTGTTAAATTTGTGTTACTTTCACTTCTCTTCTGCTTCTCCCCTAGAGTCAGATATTTAACTGTGTTTAGGAACAGGCTRGAGAGCCATAGGGTACAAGTGCAAGTACACTTACGGCAGCTGCTTCCAAGAGAATCCCACCTCAGCACTGAATCTGGGAGCTCATCCATAAGTCTGAAACAACACAAGAGTGCAACAATTTAATGTGGGTTTGGAGCAGGTGATTCCTCATTTGAGATTTAGGAAGACAGCAAGTCTCAGTTCCAAAGGGAGTGGACCTCCAGGATAGCTAATGATTCACAGTACTGCCTTTGAACCCAAATCTCCCCTAACCAGCTCTATTTTTAACTCTTTGCTCACTGCTGGTTTCACCAAGACCAGGCTGACATCTTTTAAGTTTTTCTCTGCAGACATTTTAAGCTTTCTAGAAGAAAAAACAAAARCCCTTTGAGTGAAATGGCTTGTTCTGATTTCAGATTGTTGATTCCCATTTATAGTTTGGAATTTAAGCAGCAGTTCTGCTCTGCCTTCCCCTCATTTAGCATCAGATTCTTTCTGCCATGTGGCACATGGCTGTCAAAATTACAGCCAGGCACAGCAGCAATGAAAGAGGACAGGGAGGTCACATCACTTAAAGTTCCACATGCTTCATTAACAGCAGGGCCACAGGTATAATCCCTGTCCATCCAGGAACAGGGACAGCAAAGTAGTTTGGGATCAATTCCTAAAAATAGGAATAACACCAGCCCTCATCTTAGACAGTCCAGCACCCACAGGAACCTGAAAATTAAGGTAGATAAAAGGGATAACCTCGGCAAGATACCTAATTCCGGGAATGTAATTCATTAGAGCAAGAGGATATTTCTGATAAGTGGAATCTGTGTCATTTTCTGTGCATTTCCTCAAAGCCTCCGTTTGCTCAGCATCCTGGAAACACGAGCAATCCAAGGGTTAAGGGCAAGGGAAGAATCAGCAGAGCAGCTTGATTGATTAAATTGATTTCCCATTGAATTGTATAAGTGTTACCTTGCAGGGGGCTGTGTAATGATCAGAACTTCCAAAGGAGAAATATTAAACATAGCAGAGGGTGGCAACATTTGCAGCTGCAGCCACCCTTCCTTGTGCCGAGCGCCGCTGCCACATGTACCCTGAGCATTGATTTCCGGGGATCAGCCATCCCCACCGTGTGCCTCTGTTGTGACTTGCCCTACTTAAAAGTTTGCTGCCTCCTGGAATTGTAGTGTTACATTTGTGGGTAACTCCTCTGCTGTGGAGCCTTCTACAGGCTACAGGTATCACATGCAATTAACTCTCTCCAATCCTAGCTGTGAAGGCAGAGGAGGAAAACACAAATCCACTGCTGCTTTAGTGAGTTCCAAGTAAACCATGCCAGGAAAAAGGAAAGATTTTCATCAAGCTCTTTAGTGTTTTGGTATTTAATTGTTTGTAATGGCAGTAGGCTTATGTAACATTAAGMGCCTACAGAAAAACATCTGAAAAACAGTATCATATAGAAAGTTAAATAAATCGAGTGCACATGTGGAAAAACCTCCAAGAGATGTTTGTACTACAGGCTCTACAAAGCACCCGTGAAGTTTAATGGAATCACACAACAACCTTCTGTATGAGCATTAGGGTCTGTGCTAATTTACAAATGTTTTCTTTGAAAAAAAAAGAGTATTGGAAAAATACACAGCAGACAAAATGCCTGTGTACCGTGCACTGGAATTCATCCTCTCCACAGCAGCACAGACATAAACATGCAAAAGAGGGTAGACATGCCCATAAAGTTCCCATTTTAACTGCTTCCAACTTCTCTCTTAATTAAAGAAAATTGTTTTAGCTTTCTCCTAAGGTGCTGTTCCACAGCATGGAAAGCTGTCTTTTGCAGACCTGGGAAGTGCTGAGGATGCTGCAGGGTTCCTCGGGTGGTGTGTCCATGTGTGAGGGGGTTTGTCCTTACTTTGTTTTTGCAGTCTGGACAGCTACAGGGTCCTTGAGGTTCTGCTCCCAGGGCAGCTTCCCACAYAACCACTGCAGCATGCAGTAGCCAAGGATTTCAAGGTCACCTCGTCTGGATGGGGCTAAAATGTGGGAAAGGGGGAGGAGGAAAGAGAAAAAAAAATACAATTAAGAATAGGAACCTCTTCTTAGGAAATAGAAAAGACTTTGATTAAACTGGTGCTGATGAAATATGAAGAAGCCAAATGGGCAAAGTGTTTTGTTTGTTCAGCTGTATTAGACCTAAACCGCCCCGGCATTTGGCCACAGGCCACAAACAGGCAGTGACTTGTTCCTGCTCAAGTGAGGGTCAGCTTCCTCACCTCCTCCAACTCCATCCTTCCTCAGTCTGGCCTGTCACATGGACTTGATCCCCATGGCCTCTGACATGATCCAGACAGCCCATAACTGAGTACCAACACTTTCTCAAAGAGCCAAGCAGTAAAACAAAGAAATAAATGTCTGCTGCTAAATTGCTAACACATGTTCCAGGAAGTCCATGGGGTCCACATTGGTCATGCAGGGACTCTGCGAGAGCAGACTAAACACTGATGGCCTTTCCTGTTCTCCCGCGGAGCCGTTTGAACTCGGATGCTGGGACAAAACTGCCATCTAGTGTGCACTGACTCAGCACAGCCTGCTCTCAGCTCCAGCAGTGTCTGTGRAGCTGTGCACAACCCCAAATACACTTGCTGTTTAGCAAAGTCTCGGGTAAACTTCCCACTGCCGCTTCCAAAAAAGAAGTCATTGCAGGAACAATTTACTCTTGCTCTGCACACCCCAGGCAAAACACTAATACAGGAGATGAAATAAAATCAAAAATTAACCCCTTTCCTGAGAATCATCTAAGCAGAAAGACTGAAGTTAATCTATAGATTGGCTTTTCCAAAAGAAAGAAGGACGGGGAAAGCGCAATCCTAACAGGGTTGCTATTGCTTGCTGCCACTTAGAGGAAACCAAACTCRCTAAAACTGAACAAGCAGGAGCACTGCAGGATTTCTTTGATTTGCAGCCTACAGTTTGCACGTCAAAATCACATGGAATCTGCAAAACCAGAAACTGTCGTGATTAAAGACAGACATGTAGAAGTTGAATTTATGCTTTTCCAAAATGAATTTGTGCTTTCCAGGAAGGAAAGAAGAGTTCAGATTTGTTTGGCACTTTTTATCCAGTGTAAAGACCAGTAGCTGAGCACYGTGCTGTTAATCCAGCTGTAAACAGATATCATATTTTATGGGCCTTCATTAAATAAATTCCAGAAAGTCACTCGGCGAACTTATCTTTTAATTTAAGAAGTCATCTGCTAAAAGCCACGGTGCCAACACATCATAACTGTTCCTTGTTCCTGTACACACATTACAGTAAAAGCAGCAGATTAGTTTTTATACATTCCCGATCTTAACTGCTCTTAGGCTCAGGATTATTAAAGGCCCCTGGATCCAACACTGCTGCGCTGTCCCTTGGGCGTCGTTTATTTTCTGCACTGGATTCAGCAACATCCTAATGCAAGACTTGGCTCCCATATTAAAATAAAAACACAATCTCTACCACTTGCTGTTCTGTAGTGATTTCTCTGGCCATAAATCTCCTGGTAACTGTGGAACAATTCCATTCACACACATGTGTTCACAACTCCTTTTTCCATTATGGCAATTCCAGATTAGATCCATATAAGCCAGCATTTTTGACTGCAGATCCTCTAATTTTCACAATGTTTTTCTGGCACCTGTTTGTATGAGAGAGGCTACAGAAAGTGGCCTTGTGAGGAAAACTGTCAGAATTTCAATGGACAGCTTTTTTCCACAGGGAGTTTCCTTGATGTGCATCYATAAATAGCAGCAAACCAATCAGATTTCAGAAGTTACCCCCAGCTAAGTAACTTTCTCACAAAACAGTCCCAGAGATTAAAGTTTACTCACAGTTTGGCCACGACTAATGACTTTCCCTCACCCCTGCAGCTCTTCCAGCCACGTCCTGACTAACACTGGGACAAAGCCACYGCAACCCAGGAGCCTTGGCTGACACCTGCCCAAAGCCACAGCAGGCACACGAGAAAAAGGGTACGTGGAGATAAAGCATCCCTMCCCAGCACTAACAGGAAATGTTTTACAGAAGACAGGAACTCCCCCATCCCTTCATCTCCCAGGTCACCACAGTGCTGCTAAACACAGACATTTACATGTGTTTTTGTGGAAACACATGCAAWTGTCAGTTTGATTCTTTGGCTGTACTTGCTTATTTCTCTCTGCTCTATCCTCAGCTAAAATCCGCAACTTTTTAAATCATTTAGATTCTTGTTTAAAAATATTTGATTAATCTTTAACGAGTTACTATTATCAACGGACAATGGAATTATTAGATTTTCATGTCAAATAAAGCACTAATAGATAAAGTTCAATGACATGTTTATTTGCAAAAATAAATCTACTCACACAATTGAAGATTACAGGAATTCCTGATAAACATCAACGGAGAGAAATCAATCTGCCTTCATTTTAAATACAACAGCCAGGTGAAAATAAAACAATTCTTCTTGATAACTTGTCACTGTTACAAGAGTGCACATTCCAACCAGTCTTATTTAAATCAAACTGTCTTATTTCTCTGCAGACTAAAAAACTTGCTGGGTTTTTTTTTTTTTTTCTTTTTTAATAGATGTTTGATTTCTGCTTTTATACTCACAGGAATTTTTTACCATTATTTTAGTCTCATATGAAGTAGTATATAACAGCAACRTATTGGTGGTATTTTATTTCACAATGTCTTTAGAGTTTAATTTTTTAATTTGGAGATTTAAGGCCTGATTCTGTTCTCAGTCCTGCCAAGATAAATCAGSAACAACTCCACTGAAGTTGATGAACTCACAAGCACATCAATGAAATCAAGAATTTTAAATATACCACAAACATACTCAACACACAGGCACAGGGTCCAATAACTCAGAATAACTGAAGCATTCACCTTAGAAAATAGACGATGTATCTCTGTACACTGGATTTGGCAGCTATCTCCACTCTAATTTATATTCAGATTATTATTTCCAAATAGATCAATGATATCACAACAGYCACAACATGCTCTCAAAACTCCACTGCTCCTCTGAAACCGATGTAAAATTGTAATTCCTCTGAAACCAATGTAAAACTGGAGTTCTCTCTATGGCCCCTGTTAGGCTGATTTTCTCCAGCCTTTTGTAAATATCTAACGGGTGACAGATGAAATCTTCTGTTATTTTTACTTAGCACTTTTACATCATAATTTCACTATCAGTGATTTTTTCAATGAGAAGTTTTTCATAAAAAGGATAATTTTGGTTGCTCATATTGCATGACCATGCAGTGACACCTCTAACTCTCACTGGCATCACAGAACACAAGATCATGGTAACACACAAACAAATAGAACTCMCACCACAGCCAGTAATCCAAAACCACATAAACAGAAGGAGAGCTAATATGACCATGGTAAATAATAATTACGACAAAAATGTATCATCACAAAGTTAAGATACAACTGAACTCAAGGCTGAGATGATAAAAAACCAGATAAATATAAGACCTGCCAAAAGTCTGTGCCTCCATTAGGGGTAGGAGCAATGAAAACACAAACCCCTCCCCCTGCAAAAAAGCAGATAATGAGTATTGCTTCCCCCAGGTACTGGTCAGTCTGAGGAACTCCCTGCAGCAAGATAATGGCCAATGGAATAGTGGTGGCTCCAGGGCAAAGGTTAGAGAAGTACAGTTAAATGTATGATGCATTTTAGCACTTGGAGGCCATTCCAGTCACCCAGCCTCCG
Source organism: Malurus melanocephalus (assembly GCF_030028575.1). Taxonomy (NCBI): domain Eukaryota; kingdom Metazoa; phylum Chordata; class Aves; order Passeriformes; family Maluridae; genus Malurus; species Malurus melanocephalus. The sequence goes on along the minus strand of NW_026623245.1, from coordinate 2,200,280 downwards.
GGCAAATGTCAGCCCTCTTCTCTCCTCATGCCCAGCTCTGCACTGTCAGCTTGGCACATGGCTCAAGTACTCCCTGACAATAACCACCACCATGGAATGCTGGAAAGAAAAATCCATGGCATCACCACAGCTGGAGTACAGCTCTTCCAGAGAGCTCAGTCTGGAACATGGCATTGAGTGACATTTCCTGTGCCAGCCACGGTGCCTCTCCAAACTGAGACCCTGCAGATACACACTCGATGTGTGGAATGGCTMATGGGCATGGAATACACAGCAGAGCTGCCAGGAGGGAATAATCAGGAGTRGTGGAATGGAATGTGCTGAAAGGAAGAGGGCTGATTCAGTGGGGAGAAGTTTATGTAGTGGGAAGGTTGGAAGGTGCAAGGGAACTTCACCACGAGATTTGGGTGGGAGATAAAATGGTGGTGGCAGGAGATGCTGGTACCTGGTCAGGATCAAAAGGTTCCAAGCTTGCAGCAAGGAGAATGTGTGGCAGGAGAGTGGGAAGTTTTACTCTTCTTTCCCATCTGTGAGGCAGAAAAAAAGAATCACAAAGGTAAGGAAGAGCCTGACAAGCAGGGGTGGGCAAGCAGCTGTGAGATTCACTGCCTTTCTGAATTCCTGGTGTAGAGGACAACAGCCAAAATTAAACAGCCAATTCCCAGGCACAGTCCTCAGCTGTGACAAGSTTGTAATGTTCCTCATCTTATTTTTGCTGCTTCTGGACATTCCTGGCAGGACTGAATAAACATTCAGAGATGGCTGTAGAAGCCTGTCCAATCTTTTCCTTGCTAGTGACTCTTCTTTCACGTACAACTATCCCCTGCTCCCTCTTCTGCTGGGTGCGCATTTCTAATCCAACTCYCAGGAACTAAACCATCATTTTATTTATTTCCCACTGAAAAGTTCCACCCATTTTTTGCCAGACTGGTTATATTTTCCTTTTATTATTTAGGATTTACAGTTTGTCCTGTACACAGTCTTTGGGAAACACATATCAAACCGCAGCAGATCAATAATTCATTTGACCGCAAAAAAAAAAAAAAAGAAGTCCTGCAGGCTCCCTCTGAATCCTAACTATGCATGGACAGATGCCAAATCAACCTCTCAATCCAGAGCCACTCAAAGCTCAGTTCCTTGGAAGCAGGCTCAGAAAGAATGTGTTTCCAGGCAGAGGTGTTTATATTCCTGTACATCCTTCCTCACAAAACGAACCCTGCACATACTTTAGTCACTAGAACCGGAATAATGGCAAAGCATTGAGCTGTGTTTGTAATGTCACAGAGCGGCTCTGCCAGAGGWATAGGGAAAAGCTGCAGGTCTTTCCCTGCCACAAGCCCAAGGCTGGCATTGCCCTGGAAAAACCCAGTGCTGCAGCATTCTGACATAGCTCAAGGGGCACACGTTGCAATAATCCCATGTGAGGGGCACAGAGAAGCCTGTCCAAAGTCCCCACTCCTGTGGGAAGCAGCTTTTACCACTCCAGGTGAAGATATCAGCCCTGCACAGGTTTCAGTGGGGCTTCTACCTGATGTGAAAGATGGCAACACTGCTCAGAGTCACTGTGAAATGTTGGGAGAAGGGAGARGACTCATCTTGGAATCAATGGCAAACACAAATATATGCTGGAGGGAATTCAGCACAGACAGTTCATACTCTTATGTTCATCAATGATAGCAAATTAAAACTGCGCTTACGCACTCAATGCACAGGACTGGAGTATTTAAAAGAACCTCAATATGTTAAATGCAGTAAATCTCCAGAGAAATTAGGTATTGACTGCAAGCCTCAGTGAGAAGAAAATCTACAAAAATCCATAGGAGGCATTGATCCAAATATTACTTTTTAACACTAACTGTGTAACAATTTTTTAAATGTACACTGAGTACAGATATAATTCTCTTTAATTATCAATCAACAAACCAAAATGCAATACTGTTTATGCGGGCTGGTCTTTAAAAATGAATACAGTGAATACACTCCAATGTGACGTTAAAACCGACAACACTGTCATGCCCTGTGAAATTTGCATCAAAATATAAAGGCTTTCAATTTCAAATACCCACACACAGGTTGGGATGGGTTCCTGCCACAAATCCAGGAATGCCAATGTTGTGGGTCGGATCCTGTGGCAGAGGCCAAACTGGGCCCTACTGGGTCCCAAGCAAACTCCAAACAGCTCAACAATGCAGCTGCCATGGGAATGGCACATCCCACTCWGCCTTACCAGAGGCTGTCAGAGGATCATGGACTAGTCCCACCACACAAAAGTGTTTCTCTGCAGTGGCCACTGGTAGGAAACTTTTTGGATCTCAGTGGACTGCATAACTCTACACCTGGTGAGTTCCATGGAGAGCTTTGGGAATAACCCCGCACATGGCTGTGTTAAATCCTCCATTCAACCAGGAAAACTCTGGCATTGACTTAAATTACTGGGAAGTAAATGCATTTGACTGGCTTTATGCAAGGAAGGTATCAGCTCCAAGCATTGCCAAGAGGCACTTTTGAAAGCTACAGATTCCTAATGTAGTTAAAGCTTCAGCATGTCCCTCAAATTGCTGCATATATTCAGCAGCTGCTTCATGAACAAGTCAAAATGTTCTCGTTTGTCCAGCTCAGCGCAGCAGCTGATGCTGTTCAAGGGGGTTAGGATACTTACGTTGTTACAAACATGCAGGGAATGCCCTCTGGAAAGGATCTCATTTTTACAAAATAACATTTAAAAATTAGAATGATATTGCTAGAGCATTGAAATAACAAAATACTCGATTCTGAAAAGCTGGGTGACAGCAGAATGCAGGCTGTCTATGCAGCTTCCCTTTGCCAAGAGTCTTTAGAGACTTTTCAGAACACCCTACCTCACTTTGTACATGAGAGACTGTGCTGAGACTCCACCACAAGCAGGGAATCCAGAAGATTGCTGAGCAAACAAGCCCTTTGTCCCAGCTGCTGGAAGTCKTTCAGTATCCTGAGACATCTCTGACTCTCAGCCTCACAAGAGAAGAGGGAAACCCATCACTGTGTTCTGCCAGCTGGACCTGTGCAATCTCCAACAGAAGTTGCTACAGATGCAGATTTTCCCTGGGATGTTGAGAGCTCTGCTGCAAACGGGAAACTCTGGCAGTTTGACCTTAATGGATTCAGGCTGTTTGTCATGGTTTAACCCCMGCCAGCAACTAAAGTACCACACAGCCACTCACCCCCTGCCCCTCCCTGGAGGGACAGGAAGGAGAATCAGGGAAAAAAGTTAAATCCATGGGTTGAGGTAACAACAGTTTAATACTTGAAATAAAATTTTAAAAATAATAGTGAAAAGGAAGGTAAAGAAAGGAACAAACCCCTGAGAGACAAGTGATGCACAGCTGCTCAGCACCATCTGAGCAGTGATCGGCCCCTCCTGGCCAACCCACCCCGTTTATCCACTGTCTCTGTTATCCCATGGTGTGGAATATCCCTCTGGCCAGGTCAGCTGTCCTGGGCACAGTCCCTCACAGCTCCTTGTGCAGAGCGTGGGAAACTCAACAGTCCTTGATTTAAGGTACACACTGCTCAGCAACAAATGAAACATCCCTGTGTTATCAATGTTATTCTCACCCTAAATCCAAACCACTGCTGGGATGAAAATTAACTCTATCCCAGCTGAAATCCAGACATYATCACAACCTCAGAGCTGGCATTCCATGTGAATAGTTTGGATGGTCTGCAACATACCAGATCCCACATAGTGTTCTGCACACTCTTCCAGCACGAGCACCAGAAAAATCTGTGGATTCTCCATTTGCAGTTATTGAGCAAACACTTTTCAAGTGTAAGTGTAACAGTTATCTTTCTAAATATTTTGTTTTGTGGAGTGTTCTGGTTTTAACCAATTCCATCAAGGCTTTAGTTACCTGAGGARGTTATCTAAGTCACAGATAACAAAACAACCACACACTTCCATCTGCACACTTTTTGCCACCCAAGTCTGTAAAATTTCCCTACCCTTTCAAATGAAAAGGAATTATCTGTCCTGTAATCACAAGCCTATCAACAAACACTACCAAACTGGCTGCTGTAACTATCCAACAAYCAAATCCCAAATATTCCAACATCCACCTACTCTTCAAACAGCATCCACATSAGATACCAGTGCACAGCCACACTGCTCACACTACCAGACAAAGCAGGGAGTCAGATCTCCAGAAAACATCCTGCATGCTTGGGAAGGCCAGAAGAGACCAAAACAGATGCTCTCCTCACCACAAAATATTTTTTAGCAGGTGAAATGGTGCAGTTGTCGCAGCAGGAAATACTTGCCAGTCTTATTTCATTTTTCCTAATGACCAGAGTTAAACGATTGCAGGTTTTAACAGCTCCGGCAAATTATCAAGACCCTCTACATTACATGGTCAATGGTCCTTTTAATAGAAAAAGCAATAATATACAGTTGTTTGTGCCAACTAAAACTCATTAGAAAGTATTAGTTTAAGGTAACAGTTCAGCAGCTATTAACAAGCACAAATTCCTGCAGTTATCACTCAAGACACCGATCCTCACCAAGCCGGCTGCAGCAAACCATTCCCCCTGTTTGAGAAGATCTTGGGGGTGAAAGGGAGGGAAAGGGGAAAGAAAAGTTAACAAAAAACACTCTTTTGTAGCAAGAGTCAAAGTTTTTCAATAATCACCATTTTTTTCACTAGCATAACATTAGAATTGACTTTTTGTCTTGCTGACATAGCAACTAAGAAAGTTGTGTTGCATTGACCATATTGATTGTGAACAATGCAGCCATCAGTGGGACTTTACACCATATATTTTCAATATTGACCTCCCAGTCCCTTTTCCATGGCTCTATGGGTCTGCTATTGGATTTGGACTGCAGTGTAATAAACAGCTAAGGTTTAATTAATGGTAAATGAATACAAGACATAGGTTATGACTTTAACTAATTAGGGAATTGTTGAATTAAGTCTGCCTTGGAATGCAAGGCAGTACAATCAATATCCAATAAAAGGACTATGTATGTAATTTACCTGCAAATGTGTTTCCAATACCATCAAAGTGAGTTTAAATAAGTAAGATATATGAAAGGCTACTGGAAAAAGATTTCAAAAAGTTAACACTTTATGACTTCAAAAAAGGTTTTTGTCCTTGCAGAAGGAATGTCATCTTGAAATATCCTCCCATAACACAGATGGTGACACTCAGACACAGCTCTCCCTAAAGGACAGCAAAGACTCCAAACACCCTTCCTTGACAATGCAACATTTGCAAATCCTGCCTCTGCAGGATACAGCAAGTACAAACCAGTCCTCCCAACACGAACCAATTAAGACTGATGTTGAGCTCTTCTCAGGGTGTCCTGGGCTGCTCCAGTGCTGTGTGTGCAGAGCCTCTCAGGTTTCCTCATGCAGCCCCTTCCCCCAGCCCTGGGGAGGCATTCCCAGGCAGTAGAGGAGGTCACCACATGAGGGGCTAAGCAATCCCCAACACTGCTTCTCCTGTGTACAGCAGCTCTCACAGCCTGATTACTCATTCTATAATCACTCATCTGAAATAAAAAAAAGAAACCTACCTACTCCCTTGTGGGCATCTATGCTGGTAAACTCTATTGTCCCATTATGGCCCTTCCTAGGATTTTCCTGATACTGTTTGTGGTTCCCATTGGGACAATATCTGTAGGAAAGTCCATAATCTGCAAGATAAACCTGGAAGACATGAACAGACAAATGAATAATGCTTTTGTCCTTTGAAAGTATAACCTTTATAATTAAGTCTTAAGAAACTGATAGGTTAAGGACAGCCTTAGATCTAAATTTTATTAAACCAAATGGTGCCTCAGGATAAAATATATACAACTGGGGGCTATATCAGCTGCCCTCCCCATTTAAATCCTTCCACTACTATACTCTTATCTTATTTCAGAGTCGAGCAGAATTTCAGKCATTTTATTTTGTTCCTGAGCTCTCTGCTCTCCAGGTGGGCATCCAGACATCATAAACTGCAATATGCCTTTTATGTAGCCTCACGTTGCTTATGGGACCCCTTCCTCCCCTTACTTAAGCAGGCACACACACATCCCTCTGTTTGGATTTTCCAGCAGCTGAGACTGTTCAAATTCAACTCTACTGTGCAGCTTCAAAGCCAGAGGAAGAGGCAGCAGCTTCTCCCAGCTGGACTTGACACAGGGCTCCAGTGCTCCATGGATTGTGGCCACAGGGTTGGTGGGCACTGGCCCAACTGGAATCCCACCCTTTGGAATGTCACTGCCACTGACTTCCTACTGGCAACAACTATTGAAAATGTGCGATAAAGCAAAGCAAAACAAACCAGCACTCCCCACCCCAGAAAGCCATTTTAGTAAACCAGTCCTGAATTTAYAATGCATTTTAAAAAGACACAAACTCACTCTCAGTCATTGAAGCTAATACATAGTGTTAAATCAGTGTGAAAAATTGGGCCCAAACTGTGTATAGCAATAGTGCCACATTCACCACTCCATCTRTGGATTTTTGGGGCAAAAGCTAAATCATCTGAAGACACAGAGATGACTTTTTCTAAATCTTTTACATGATAAAGAAAAACATCTTATTCAAACCTTAGTTTATATTCTTCTTTAGCTAAAAACCAGTTTATCCTAAAAAAGTCTAAAATAGACTTTTCTGGCACTCACTTGCAATTTAATTATCCCACTCCTGGTAAAGGCAAAAGCAAACAAACAAACAAAAAACCCTGAAGAAAACTTAACACATTATTTTGTAGCACGTTCTGTTGAACTACTGATTCCTGTTTGTGCTCCAGGCAGCTTCAAATCCTAGGATTGCTGGTCTCTTGGTTTTACAGTTTCTGCTGCAGGATCTGAGCTTATCTGGAGCGTGATAAGCTGTGCTGCAGCACTCATTTCCTGCAGGGGGATGGCTTTTAAGATTATCGATGATGCTTCTCACCTGACAGACCATCCAAACTGGGGTACAACATTAAAGACCAGAGGCATGGATGGCTACAAAATCTGGGACAGGGCACCAGATTGGTTGGGTTGACTGATTTGATTATCTCCTGCATATTCCTGATGMTCTGGTACTGCCCTAACTGAGCTCACAGTCAGTCAGAGAACTCACTCAAACTACCCTAAATATCAAGTTTTCTGAGTCTTCTTTGTGGGCTGGGAAGGAGAGAGGAGCCTAGAAGGTGCATTCTTCCCAGACTCTGGTATGCTTTGGATTTTGCATGACTACAGGTTTTTTGACATGTACGGGAAGATAAAATACCTTTAAGAATTAAGGCTGTGCCTTACATTAAAATGAGATTTCAGTGTAAGGGAAAAAAATACACCCACAGCACCTCTGGCAACTCTCTGGTTTGGGCTGGGCATGCCAGCTTATGTGGTAGAGACTTCCATGTGACAGCCCAGCATCTCTCAAACTACATCAACAACAGGCCACCTAGAAAGTAGCAACAAATATTTGCTAGTCAAACTTGAAGTATGTAAAAAAAATCCCACTTATCCTATCACACTAACTGTACTTTTTTATTTTAAGCAACTCCATTAATGCAGTCCATTTTTAAGCAATATTTTTGCTTAAAATACCCTCAGTAGCAGTATTAGCAGAGCAGTTTTCAATTTATACTGAAAACCCCCCTAAAAGTGAGAAGTAGCTTTAAGTTATCCTGCACTGACTGATGATGGAGAGACCTGTAAATAATGAGGCAAGTGCTTCTTAAAGCCACTCACATGCAGGGTGATCCTAACACCTGATACAGCAGTTTTCCTCAAAAGCTGGCCATGAGTTCAGCTTGTTTCTAGCTGAGCAATTTATCACTTCCATAATTTTCACATCAGAATTTTTCCACAAACATGGCAGCCTCTCAAGGCAAAGCCTCTTGGCCACCAACAAAATTCAATCCCYTTCAGCTTGTACAAAACCAGCAATGCACTGTTACAACCTTGCCACAACCATTATCAGAATGACTGTGTTATTTTAAATTACCATTAATTTCATTTCATCAATTCTCATTATAACCCTTTCATCATTAAAAAGATACATAGTTCTTTATAGCTAGTTGTCACTTTTTGATAATGTAACACTGCATGCCCTTCCAAATTTGCTCAGAACATGGTAGAGGGAGCTAATTTATAGTTTATAGTTGTTGTGGATTTTTTAAGGGTATAGTGAAGGGGCAAAGAAGATGAATAYTAAAGAATACTGAGAAAAATTAAGCCAGTGTTAATACGCATTTCAAGACCATAAATATTTTTCATCTGCATGCCTTTTTTAGGAACAACAAATAAGACCAAGAARAGAACAAAACAGAGCAGAGCAATCAAGATAAACAAGAACTGGAATAAGAAATAGTAGCATGGATGATGAAGGTGCAGCAGGGCCATAAGCCCAGAACACCTGGGTTTGGCTGTGGTACCTTGCACACTCCTTCCCTCTCACTCATTTATTGTAACTCTTGCTCTGGTTCAAGTTCCTCTTCTTTACACATCCCAGTCTGCACCAGACTCTGCAGTGCTTAGCATGGTCTGTTATTAAAAGATGTGTTATAGACCAGGAGCCAGATTTTTTAAGTCTTCACACTTGTTTTCATGCACATGTGAATGCACCCATCTTAGTCAAGCAAATTATCAGAGACACAAATAATTATTTGTGAGCACAAGCAGCCAATTAGTTCCAGCCTTCCTCTTTTTGTGCATGACACCCTCACAGTGCTTGGTATCTGAAGTGCTAAATATCTGCTAAAGGTGTAACATTCTTACAACTTGTACACATTCTGACATTTAATTGTGCTGAGCTGGGGAGTTATTAGCCTGGCCCTTTGGATTCTCAYGGTATTCCCTTTATCTTGAAGGACAGAACAGGAGATTTTTTGCAGAAAGGATGACAATACAGTGATTTTCTTTGTGTGCTTCCATTCCTAGGCTTATGTCAYGCCTGTAAATAATTAAGTAGGTATCTACTAATAAGAGGCAGATTGACTGCTAATGGCCACAGTGCTCTCAAGTTCAGTTGGACACTGCAGTACAAAAAAGACTGAGGTCCATTTTGCATTTTGGGACAGGAAGTGTGAAGTTTGTGATTGGGACAGAAAAAGMATCTTCCACCAAAAAAAGCCAAGGAAGGAGGGAAGCAGGTTACCAAAGGAGCGAGGGGAAGGGGCACAGGGCATCTCTGCCTACTGGAGGCTTCCTGAAAACACCTGAAGGGAAAAGAAAATATTTTAATTTTTCTCAACTCATCTGATCTTTAGGAAATCTGTCCCAGTAGGCTAAAGAGCGGGAATCACAATGATTCAGCTCAGAATGAAAAACAGCTTGAAGTTGGAATTGCCTTCATGCAACTATTTCCCATAAGATCAAYGCATGATTTCTGTATCTTCTGAAACAATTTTGTATTTTTCTCTCCCTGATAATCAAGTCAGAGTTCTATTGTGTAACTATCTTGTCTAAGAAACACTTAAAACCAGGACTGAGGTACAAATGCAATTAAAGTTTACAGCTTCAAAATCCAAACAGMTAACTTGTGGAACAGACTTGAGTCTGCAACACTGCAGCATGTCTGCCCATAAAATCCATGGGGGAAGAATACTACTAGATGACTGTCTGGAAGAGGTGCTCTCACATATCTTATTTATTTAAAATGCAGATTTTAGGCTCTTGTCTGGTGACCACTTAGTAATCACCATTTAAATGAGATTAATGGATTTGAATTTCTYTCAGAGTCTCTACCAATGCTTCTTGTTCTGCTCTATCATACAGTTAGGACCGTGCTCCGAATTATCTTTAACTCTCCACAGCCCTGATACTGTGCTTCACCTGGTCTGTAATTTATAGGTCTGATCACTTCAAGTTCCCTTTCAGGCCTCTGTGAGATTCATGGGCTGTGCACTCCCCTCAGTCCATCACTGCTGCTTTGTCAGTCACTGTGCAGGTCCGTGTTCAGAAACATTGACTGTAGAATTGATCCTGTGACCTGTAACTCAGGGAATGGCCTCRCTGCCTCCTATTGAGCACATCTGCAGCTCTTTGAGGTCACTTGATTGGGAGCTTCTCCCCATTTCTAACCATCATTTGGAGGTCACACAGTGACAGCACCTTTACTTTATTTGTTTCTCTGCCTTGCCACAGAAAGTAGGGGAGAGCAGTATGRATTTCACATCTCCTTTCAGAAAAAGGACTGTTTTATTTATTGGCTGTAGCATAAATTTACCAGGTTAATTTACAGAAAAGAGAGAGACCAGCAGCAGAAATTGCATTTTTCCTGTCATTTAGTAACTGTTGATGTGTATTCTTACGTGTAAATTTCTCACTGACTTCCTGCAGTTRCAAAAAAAAAAGAAGAAAGCTTAGTATAAATGTTCACATGATTTTTTTGAACAGAGATTTATCTCTCTTCACCAAAACAGCATATGGAATCATATTTTGAATAGAGATATATATTATTTTTAAGAGATAAGTAAGCTATTGGTTTCTTTGAAGAACAAGTTTCTTTAATTCTAGAAAACTTACAATTTATTCCCTCTTAAAATCCTAGACCCTAAAGAGCAAGAACCCCCTATCATAAAATTCTTGAAAAACCTCACCACAGAAATTGTTAGGTCAGGCAGTTTTATTATGCCAACTCCCACTGGTGCTCCACAAGCCTCTGGGCTTGTATTCCTGAGTTGCAATTTGCCACAGGCTAGATGCTCTCACTCCCTATTTATGAGACAAAGTTGATCACTTTACCTTTTTTTAAAGAAAAAAAAAAAAAAGAAAACCCCAGACCAAGGCAATCAAGTTATTCACTGTGTTGGCAGAGAGAGGAGGATGGCCAAAACACTTCACACATTAAGAAATGAAAGCTTAATTCATACCATACAAATGCAAGCAAATACTAGAAATTTCTCCTCCATTAGCACTTCTCAACTAGAATGAGAACTTTTGAAGATGTTTTGTAGAATAATTTTAGTGGAAGAGAAATTTTGCTGAAACAAAATTCTACAGCAAATCTCCCAGTGGTGGTATATACTTCGTACATATTGAGTTAGGTGCTACTCAAACTGGACTATCTATTGATTTCTTTTCTTTAATAAACCCTAGAAAATAAACCCTAAACCCTAAGTCCAGTAAACGCACAAGTACTGTATTTTTAACTTGTCAATGACTTTACTGTCATTAAAACAAATTACAAATACAGCACAATCTTCATACAAATAACACGTGAAACAAATCAGAAAATCACCCAGCAATCTGCCCAATTCTAAGTCAGCTACAAGTCCTAACATTTCACCATTACTGTAAGTGAACACTTCCAAAATGATTGCAATGTGAAAAACAGCAGCATTTCTTGCTGTCATAAAAATACACAATAGCCAAGACAAAAGAAAAGTCATTTGAGTTATGCTAATGGTGCAGATCGTTTTGGCTCTAAAGAGCCTCCTCTTTTGGATTCAGAAGAACACCATAAACTGTGATTACGCACTGGCTGCTACCACTGTATAAACCCAGGGTTGTCTTAAACAGCCATGCTGCTTTTYAAATTATGTCTTTCAGAAAGCTGACAAGTTAAATTTGACTCAGCCATTTCATTTGAAGCTTTTAAAAAGAGCAGATATACTTGAATGGTTCACCTCCAATGGCAGAGAGCTGTTTTGCAAGATCTGTTTCTTTTATCACTGCAGTAGAGAAACCAAAATTGAAAGAAGTACTGCTTACAGCTAATTATATTTAAGTGAAGTTGGAGATGTCCTTTTTTCCTAAATTATTTTTTCCCAATTAAAAAAGCATACTTAAATTTTATTACCTGAAGAAAGGAAAAAACRTCAGCAGAAGAGCATGTGGAATATGACAAGACCAAAAGATTTGTTTCAAAACTTTTCACCCAAACACTTTCATTTCAAGGCCAGCTTTAGGCCTTGGGAGTGTTACAGAATAGCAACTTTAATCCTACTTACCTGTTATATCCACTACAACAAGCAGGACAGGCAATACTAGAAAGCTAAAACCTCCAAGAATGAAAACATAATGGGTCACATCCTTAATCTCTACTAATATCCCTTAACTGGCATAACCTAGAGCAGCAATTAGGTCCTGTCAATTCTTCTCTTCATTAGTTTACCCATCCATACCAGTATCCCGGTCAGCAGAATAGWGAAGGAACAAAGTAGAGCTTTGTCCTGCTTCTTTCTCCCCCCTTAAAACTCCACAGAGCCACTCTCAGATATGTCATGAGCAGATGTGAATGTTCATGTATAAACTCCTTTTATAAAGTGAATTGTTAAAGCAGAACATACATACCTTAAAACTTTTAAATGGCTATAAACATAGTAAAGTGCAGATAAGTAATCATGCTTACCTCATGTGGATTGCTGTAGCCCAGAAGTAGATTTGCTGCTTTAATGTCACCATGGACATACTCGTTTTCATGTATGTATTCCAAAGTATCCAACTAGAAAAGAATTTACAACAGAGGAGAAAACATCATCATCATCTTCTCCATTCTGCTCTTAACCCTACTACCAAATATTTCTCACTTAGGGGAATCAAGGACTACACAGGCTGAGCTGGCAGATTTGGCTTGGACTAATGATGGAAAAYCATAACCAAGCCATACTTTGCCATGAGATATCCCTGTGTAACAAGATCCTGAGTACCAGTTTCTAAATCAAAACAAAAATTAAACTAATGCTTTATAAACACCAGAGGAAATGCCAAGAACACCAAGCTCTTAGAAAGATCATATTCAATCAGTTCTAAAGGCTTGGCATAAATTTAACACTGCCAGTTCTTACCTGACCTGCATTTCATGTCACCATCTCCCCTGCATCACCATTCTTCAGCTCCTTAGTGAAGCACAATAGCTTGGATTATTATTAAAAAACACATTTGCCCTCATACAAAAGGACAACTTAATCCTGATGTCTGGAGAGCACAAAGAGGGTTACAAATTTATCAATTATGTGACTGTGAAAGCCCTTCAGGTTTTTGGTTTTGTTTTTTTTTTTAAATATTATTTGGGTTAAAAGGATGCTTTGGGTATCCAGTCTAAGAGTTCCTCTTCCTGGAACTTAAGACCATTGCCTCTACTCCATTTTCATTCTACCTCTGCTCAGTGACAGCAATATTTCACAGTATTTCACAACACAAGTCATATTAAAAAGGAGCACATATTTAATCTTCTGTTGGAATGTGCCAGTCTACACCCATTTGAAAAAAAACCTGGTATTTGCAGACAGGCCTAATCCTGGCCTGTATGATCAGTGTGTTCAGCAAACACACTGAAAATTTGGCATTCAGGCATGCAATTGTGAACTTTGACAAATATGGATGTCTAATACAATACCCTTCAGACACTGAAAGAAAAAATCAATACATGTTGAAACATATGAGAATAGGCTTACACATCTCAGTCTAGACACACAAGTTGAAGTGTATGGGCTGTGTTTTAACCTATTAGAAAAAAAACTTGGTTTGACCAAATTTCAGTCTGTAGGGAGGGTCTTTTGATTTTCTACTTAATACCCTTTTCAAAAAAAAAAAGAGACATAAGAAAATACTTAATATTTACAGATGTTTAATTCTAAAATGAATAGCCACCTAAAGGAACTGTATTAGCAAGATAATTCTCTAGTTGAACTCAGCAAATTCAAGACACAGCAATTTCCTCTCTCTCTGTGCATACCATTCGTGCCCCAAGTTGCAGAACAATCTCCTTCTTAAACTTGCTTCCACAATCTTGAAAGATTCTTTGAAGGTCTTCTCCCAATCTCTCCATGACCATGAACCTGTAGCTATCAGGAAATATGGAAAAGGGAGGAATCCTTTAAGACATGACTGCCASGTTGTGTCAGATAGAAAGGACTTAATCTCCATTTTTGAAAATGGGTCATCAGTCAAATTAAAGCTTAATTACCATTYATCTTATTACCTTTTTCCCTTGTACTCAGCCAGGCCTGATCCCCAAAACACTGGAATTCCTAAACATCTTATTTTTTTGAGAYTCATCCATTTTCTTACTGTAATAGTAATGAAAACATAACATTGGGTTAAAGATAGCTGAGAACTCCAGGTCTGGGATGTTTTCTCTGTCCTAAAGCTGGCCTATCTCTGGAGTCCATTCATTACTATGCACACAATAAATCTGGTTCTGTTCTGGCTGTTTGGCTTCTGTTCTGCCTTCTGATCACAAAGCACAAGGACAACACCAAGTAACAAAATCTACAGCAATCCAGAATTACCACAGCACCAATTGGGACTGGTTCAGTGTATATGAAATGAGTTGGCTTTCAAATTCAAAAGCAACAGCTCTTAACAGAAGCAGTTGAACCCAAACTTGTCCTTACATCTACCTGAATAAGAGCTGATACATTACTTACTGTGCTCTTGTTTTGCAGCCCTCTGGTAAAATTTGAGCTCAGAAAATAAGGGGCCATTTTCAAGATATTCCTGTTGAGAAATAAATAAACCTGGTATCGTAACAGGCATTTGAAAGACAACCATTTCTCATAGAAGCATATAAGAAATACCAAGAAAACGAACCCCCTTTTTCCCCTCCATCTCCCATATTCCATGTCACCTGAAATTTAATTTTAATAAGTAGCTAAAAAGAAAAGTTGTTTGGCAACACATTTTCATAAACAACACAGATTTATTCAGGCATTATTTRAGACACTATTTTCAGAAATATTGCAGACCAGGTGTGCTTGAGATCATAGTCTAATTTGCCTTACTTAACTGTTGAGAGCTGTAATCAAGAAAAAAGCCAAGTCAAGGAAATACTGTGTGTCATGGAAATGCCAAATACACCCCCAAGGAGGGAAAGTATATTAAAAACCCCAAAGCACCAAAASCCACAAGCATGCAATACAGAACCAATGCTGAAAATAAGGATAGATAATTAAGAGAAAGAACTGCACGCAAGTTAATAATTTAGAAATGAGATCTGCACGTTACCACTTTAACGACATGCACTGCATCATCTTCTACAGGAACCTGGGTCTGAGGGGATGCTGCAAAGGAACAAAGAGATGGAGATCAAGCTGTATGCAACAAGATATAACTGCAAATAAAGACTGAACTAACATTGAATCAGGCAACCAAAAAATACACAACAAAGTAAACATTTTGTCTGAATTACTGCTTTTAAAGGTCAGAGCTTTGCCACAGTTCAAAGAAAAAAAACCAAACAAAACCAACACACAGAAGTTTTAATCAACAAGTAAAGAAGCAATTTTAAGTCATATTTTCAGAAGTCCTCCTGGATATTAACTATGGGGTAAGCAGGATATCCTCAGTGCATGTTTGCACCACAACGAGCAATTCCATTAGGACAGACTCTGCTAAAGTCATTCCAGCCAATTGGAAAACCACTGTATTTGGTTGCTGTCAATCTACTGTCGTGACAAAGACACCACTTAAAAGTTCTGACCTACATTATGCCTCTAGACAGGATTGTCTGCTTTCTTCTATCACAAATTAATTTGGCCCTAGAACCTTGATTTCTATTCTGGCATTATTTAGACACTGGCCCAAGTTAGGGATAGCACAGCCACCATCTGCCTAAAGGGGAGCTGAGGGATTGTGCCTCAGTGCAAGTAGAGATTTCAAAACAGTAATTGACCACATGTGCCAATTACAGCCCAGGAGACAGAACCTCTGTGCACAGACAATGCAATCCTATTTTCTTCTGACCCTGACAGAACTATCAGCTCTCTCTGATACTACTGAAGCTACATGGAGCTACACTGGGATTAAAATTTAATGAGACTAAATCATCTTTTAGAATCATCACTGAAAAAAAGTAAAAAGAATACAGTTCCTAGGAAATAAGTGTCCCTTTCAAACTTCTGATAATGATCAAATACCAACAACAGTCCAGGTGTGAAACACTTCAACCATCAGCACACACAAAAATAGACCACTTTTATCTGCAAAATAAACATCAAGTAAACTTGGATCTAATCAAACCATCCAAGCTGACTTTTTTTGATGGYCAGAGCATAAAAATACTTTTAAAATTAAATCCTTTAGCTGCCATCTTCCTTCAATTCTGTTCAGCATCTGGGTTGAATCTGGCAGTGTACACACCCCAAACACCCACAGGCTCCCCACTGGCACTTCCCCATGTGAATGCTGCCATGCTAATGACATTAAAATAAAAATAAAATATTAAAACACTAACTCTGGAAGGTGTGAACTATCCATAGACTCACACAAGTAATGGTCACATTCAGAACACAAATTAAAACAACTAGAAGAGAAATTTTGGTACACTTTGTTTTTACCACAGTACTGTGCTGAACTGGGAATTAAGGCACAGGCATTTATGTGTTTTATTTTTCTCTGCCACAAATAGAACATGTGTTATTAAATGACATTAGTTTAAAGGAACACACTCCATATGTTTTCACTGCATTCAACATCACAATCACATTCACATTACCCAAACAGAATCTGATGTGCTCCCTTACTGACACAGATCAGAAAAGAACCTCTGAATAAGAAAATAYAATTCAATTCCAAGTTACTTAACAGAGGCTTGATGGGTGTAGAGAAGTACCAAATTTAAATGTATTTGAAAGAGTCTGCTCTAACTTCCCTGTAGACTTCTTGACATTTTATAAAGAGAGGCCTCATTCATGCTAATCTGGAAGAGAGTAACAGCTGTCAGGGTAATGGAGAAGAGCAATTAACAGGAGGTAGTCCAGCAAAGGGGTTTCACCCCCATGGTTCTTACACTGTGCTGGCTTGGATGCTTTTGGAGTCACACTGAGAGAACATCCTGAAGAAAAATAAACCCAAACCTAACTGACAATGCTTACAGAGTAAAAAGAGAGAAAAGTCAAAGCTCAACAAGATACTGAAGCAGGTGACCCACAAAACGAGTTACAAAAGTCTACAAAAGGAGAATAGGTATTATTTTTACTCCACATACATGGAACAAGGCACAATATTCCTCATGAGTAACATTCTAAACTTTTTACACAGATAATGCTGGGACAATTGGTCTCATCCCTACAGATAAGCAGAAGTTGTATGTGTACATTTTGCTACATCATTTAAATTACCCATTCAGATCTCAACAAGCAATACTGCAGTCACAGCTCAGAAAAAAGACAGACTATTTTTTTGTCCATAAATAAACATAAATGGTTTTCAAAAAATTGTCTCATTACTATGTMTAGTTACTTAACAGACTGGAAAGGCTCCCAAGGTTTAACAAACAGTCTGATTACATACCTCATAGACCACTACCACATACTCTCCTGCGAGTTTAGCTCATAGTTAATTACTGTATACTCGTAATTAGCCATGTGCTAGCCTCGTTCTGTGTGGTAGCACATGGCTATTTATAATATTACAATCAGTTAAATGCTAGACTGCAGGACAGTGAGCAGAGACTCTGCAGGAGAGCAGTGCTGATACGCAGGAGGTCTCTGATGGCAGATAAGTACTCACAGAGAGTACCAAAAGCATGATATGGCGAGAATATGTTTGCAAAAAAAAAATTAAATAGCATAACAAGTGTATGAGTTCCCAGTTTATGCTGTTTTTATCAACTAGAGATGCACAACCCCTGCCATTTGAGGAGGGGAGTGTTGATGCAGGCACACAGCCAAAACCATTGGCTGCATAACCGTTAACTGGGAACACTGGTGCAACATGAAGCTGTGGATGAGGCTGTGGCTGTTTTCACCTCATGCCAAGAGGAGTCTCGCAAAAAACTTGCAGAAGGCAAAGGGCACAGCTYTGCTTTTCCTTCCTCCCCTTCATCCCACAGCTACCATGCCAGGAGKAGCACACAGCTTTAAAATGCCCTCTGAAATAAAGCAGTGCAGTAAGATTCACATCCTAGGCCTTAATTTCCAACGGCTGTGCCTGCACAAATAACTTACCTGGAATTAACCCATATCCAGAATTCCCTGGTTTCATCCAGCACAGCAGTTATGCCTTACCCACTTTAACCATCCCTTTTGTTGCTGAGTGCCACGACCTTAATTAATGGAGCTCTCTAAATGTTAACAAGCTATAGTAACAAAAKGGTGTTTATGGCTGAACTGCCATTTCCTACAACCACACAGCACAATTGCAGCCTGACAGAGGAACATGCCAATTCCGTCTGCCAGTTCAAACGTGCTTGTTGTAGTTTTAGCAGTTAATTTGTGGCAGTCACATTTGGAATATGGTGAAATATTTTCAATGGCTCTCACAGAACCAGTTTTGTTGACAAAGTTTACACAGTGGAAAAGAAAACAGCGTTGATTTGGCAGTTTGGAAAAACATCTCTGCTCCTGTCCACAGCTGGTGTCTTTGCCACTGCTGGATATTTTGAGGATATATTTGTTTGGGAAACACGAATAAAAGTATTTCCAAAAGTTCTTTAGCTGCTACTATTTTATTTTTGCTTCATTCCACTCATTAACTAATCCTGAAGAGTGATACATCAGCCTAGTTTTTGCAGAAATAGAAACTAATCTCAAAAAATATCACATTTTTGAAGTTACAGGCAACCTATAAAAAAAGCTGGAAAAATTCTACCCCTGCTTAAGTCAAGCCAAGAGCTGTTAAATTCAATGGGTAACAAATGGGAGGAATGCTACTYAGAGCATCTAACAATATAAAAATGATCCAAGTTGCAGGAACAGAAATACTAAAAACAAAATGTACACAAGTAAATAAAAAGTTGCATTTGCTTTTTAACACAACTTCAACTATTTCCTCCCTAGGGAGGGTGCTAAGGCAAACGTTTAAAAACAAACAAAGCCATTGCCTCCCTCTCCCTGACACTGCACTATCCACTGTTTCCCAAAAACTAAATATTCAGTGCTTGAAGGGTGTTTTCACTCCACCTTTAATGCAGCCTAAGGAAGATCTGCTTCTCTGTTACTCTATAGCTGCAGCATTGTTCCCAGGATAGACTCTTTGCTGAGCAATATTTTTGACCAGGTTTTATTCTAGATTCTTCTTCCAGGTAGCTTTAAGAATGTGGAGGGGTTTTACACAGATTACAGATACAGAGCCCTCCATTAGATCTATCTTCCACAAGACCAAASCAAACTGATTTGGGGAGAAATAGTGTTCAACTACCAAACTGTTTTGCAGATAACTCCAAATGCCTCCAAGTTAAGAGCATTCAGTACTGGTTAAGAAATTTCACTATATTTCTTACTCATATTTCTGTGAAACCTTAATCTTGACTCACCAGAGCCCAAGTTTTGTATTCCACAGCAATGGAAGCCAATTGTTTGACTTTCAAAGTTAATTACTCCAAGCTGGAATAGGGATGACACATCCTTTAACCCCAGGCAGAAAAGCTTTGCATGGCCTGCTCTTGCAGCACTCTCAGATGGGAGCCCAGGCCTCTAATATTTAAAACTTGATGCACAAACTGTTTTCTGGCAAGATTCTGCTGCAGCCCATCTGTTGGTCTGACATGGTGCCCACTCAGAAGACACAATGCCAGTTTCAGTAGGGTACAGGTGCCAAAGACAACGGAAGGAGTGCCCTCGGTAAGGCAACAGGCACCTTAGCTGCCCCGCAAAGTTCCACCTACACGCCCCACTGAAAACAAATAAATAAATAAAATTAATCAATCAAACCTGCTGTCCTGACTTCCCAGCATTACTCAGCATATGGAAAAAGAATCCCCAACACATGATGTAGCAGAACACTRAAGTGCAACAGTAAAGCAGGCTTTGTAACAGGCTTTAGACTACTGTGAAAAAATTAATTATGCTTTCCAAGACTTCTAGGAACTCAAAGAGGAACAAAAAAGAAGCAGAAAGGGAGAAGATTCCAGAGGAAGCACTCATTAACAAGAACTAGTAAAGGTAAGGAGTATTTTCTCTTTGACAGATGGTGCAGGTCTGTACCATGTAAACAGCCCTAAGTAACCTCTTGGTAGGAAAATCAGGCTAAATTTATGATTTCGTTTTGCCTTCAAACAGGATGCTTGCAATATCTCTATTTGTACTGTTAATATTTGTAACCAGAAAAAAAGACTCATCCTGGAGTGGTGTTGGTCTACTAACAAATTTGTTTTCACACTAAAGTTCACATTTGCAAGAACAATGCATTTTAACATCCTGAAGTTAAGAAAAATCCATCCTCAACATGAGTTACCTGTGCTTTTAATTACAGGGCTTTGCYATTAAGATTCTTCCTTTCCTTGAGCTAATAAAAATCCTGCTGAATGTATCTTTTAGTATCATACTACTGCAAGTTTAATTAATTTGCTGCACTATTTTAATTTCAGCAACTGCTGAAGGACTTTGTTTCTCCAGAACCAATTGCTAAAGCAGCTTCCTAAGCAAAGCAAGGAACAAACAGTAGGACCAAGTGTGCTTTCATCRATGCTTCTCCTCCTTGACACAGGTACACCACTGCTCACAAATTATCCATGGAAATTAGTGTTTCTGAAACAGAAACAAACTCTCTTTACACCTCAGCCTGATTCCCAGAATACCGATAGTTAGATTGAACTATGATCCAAGCTTAAAAGCAGAAAACGCCACAACCAGACTTCCTCCTTACCTCCACCTGCAGCAGGGCTCATGAAGCTGCTAGTTAAAAGACAATATTCATGCACTTAATCCCTTTTTACTGCCCAGGAAGAAATTCTTTTCTTCCTCCTTGAAAATGTGAGGGAAAAACTCAGAAGGAATGGATAGTCCACTCGCTGTACTAATCTCCAAGCAGGGCAGAATTCAGTTATGACTTCATCAATACTTATTTTCCTGAGCTTCATAAAATTAAAACACATTTACAATGCAGTAAGCTCTATCATAAAAGGCACCATCTAACAAATGTGTCTATACAAATTTAAAAATATATTTCTATTTTTCAGAATCATTCCTTTCCATGAGAAAGAAGCCTGCAAATAGATAGTGCTGTATACAGCAGGTTTCACAGTGACAGASAAATCTTAACAAAACATCATGTGACCTTTCTGCCTTTAAATTTTCAGTCCAAATTGTGCATTAATAGAGTGCTTGCAACAGGACTAGAGAATGATTTCTATAAAGATTGGTGTTAACTACTGACTGTGATCAGAGAGATAAATGAGAGAATGTAAGGCTCCYCAACTCTGGGTTAATTTTCCACTCTTCTCCACAAGGTTACAAACTTGTGAGACCACCAATGCTATAGCCTTCCTCAGCTGATCTTCATTCTGCTCCCCTTATCAAAGGCATAACAGTTCTATCTGAAGTGCCTGARAGCAAATCAACACCAGCAACACAAGAATAAAACTTGTACTGTAGTTTCTAATGTAAGAGTTAGTGCCAGTTTCTGAGCCCCACTGYTCTTGCTATGACAAAAGCAGTGCTTGAGAGGACATCTCTAGAGGGCTTCTGTTACTTGTCTCCACAAGTGGGAGGAATCAATGTTTGTAAGCTTTCTGCTGGTGGGATTTACTCTGGCTGAGATAAAAACAAAAAGGCAAGGGTAAGSAATGAGTCAACAAAGGACAAAATAAGTTGGTCCAGATTGGAAATTGTAAGAATAATCAGGAAAAAAAAGGAAGGCATTTGTGAGGGAGGACAGAACTTGTAGATAGTGGTAACTTTTATGCATGTAATTAGAAGTTCTGAATCCTGCATTTGCATCCTGGGACTCAGGGTCAGTAAATGGCTTTCAGCAGCTTTGATTTAGGGAATAGAACCTTATTCCACAAAATGCACCCCTTGTAAATATATTTTGCAGMGATATCGTAAAATGTCTCAAGAACATTGTTATAGATTAATGGAGTATAGAATACCCTTAATGGGAAATTAAGCTATAACAACCACATCAAAATCTTTACACTGCTACTGTAAAAATACTTATTAAAAGATATAGCTGGCAAAGTTAACCTTTACTTTCATAAAAGGGCTGTGCTCTTCATACTTAGCAGGCAATCAAACCTGTCTCCACTTTCCTGTCTCCCACCTCTCWACAGCTTTCCAGGTGAAGTTCTCTCTGAAAGTTAGTGGTCCTCTCACACCTTGCTCTAGGTGTATTAAAAACATGTCTGAACAGCATAGAGAGAGGTAGTGTCTCCCAGCACGAAGCATTCATATCTTAATCTCAAAGATTTATCATCCACTTCACTCCCCTTGGCTCTCAAAAACAGCTGAAATATTTTATAGCATCAAGGCCCCAAAAAGCTACTGAATGGTATACTTTAACATAAACACAGGAGAGATCAAGAGTTGAACAAAAAAAATGTAAAGCCTCAGTCGGTGTCAATACTTAGGGATAAATGTCCATTTTCTCTATAATTTATGAGCTACAAAGGGAACTGAGCCTTCAAGGTAACATTCACTGTATCTCCTGAAAGAAGGGATTAAATGAGCACAAATACCACTACAAAAGTGGCAGCTGCATTTCCTCAGCCATGCTGTCACTTATGAAAAAACACAGAATAGTAATACCAGGAGTCCCTGATTGTATTCTCACTCTTAGCTAATCCACTGACTGCTCTCCACCTCAGTTCACTGGGAGCCAAGCTCTAACAAACACCACAATGTAAGAAATCACCTCAGTGGTCTGTGTCATCAGGCAGAAAACTCAAATCTGCATGGAACTGTCTGAATCCCACATGCTAAACAATCCCCAAGGCCCAGTGTGATTTGGCTGCAGCAGGAAATGACAGAGCTATATTCTAAATGATTCAGGAACACAATATTTTTGGTTTACACTTGGAGAGCTACACCCACTACAACTTTGCTTTCTGCATTGCATCCCCAGTTCCCTCACATCCTTCTGTCTGTGGGAGACTTCTGCAAGTTCCCATCTTCTTGCCCATTATCTTTGAATGGCAATGCATYATTGAAGGGACACCTTCACTTCTTAGGTTTATTTTCCCCTGGAAACATGTCTCATATGCTCAATGCACAGCAT
This sequence comes from Malurus melanocephalus, assembly GCF_030028575.1. Classification (NCBI taxonomy): domain Eukaryota; kingdom Metazoa; phylum Chordata; class Aves; order Passeriformes; family Maluridae; genus Malurus; species Malurus melanocephalus. Next base: position 2,177,437 of record NW_026623245.1, on the reverse strand, counting down.
CTTTCAAAAGCAACCAACTAATTCTTCAAAGGTGGTCATAATAAGRTAACAGATATATCTAAAGGAAAAAAGATTGTAAATACTCCAACAGGGCCTTACTCTTTGACTCCTCTGTATCTGCAGTTAGCTGAAACCCTTATTATTCCCACTGGTTCTGTCTGCAGAGCAGTGAGCAATAATGTGAACTATAGAAATTCCAGAGGAAAACAAACCAGAAACTTCACTGCAGGAACTTCTTGGAGGTACTGCTACTGTATGTATAGCTCTAATGTATATCTGATTTATGCATAAAAGAAAGTTGGTTTGTGTATATCAGTGACTTGCTTATCAAGTTTTAAGCATTATTATTCCACATAAAGTTAATATTAACTTTAAAAAATCATACTAGGCTCCAGTGGTAAACTGCTTCCAGGTAATTCTTTACTGCTCAATACAAGCTCAGTTTAGCTGCAAACAGACACTATGGACTAATTTGTATATGCTGTCATGAAAAAAAAACAAACAAAGCACCCAAGCTGATAACATTGCCTTGAACACAGGATTTGCTCTTTCATAGAGACCAGCAACAGTAACATACATTACACCCTCTGCAGTGACCCAGAATGCTTTACAAACTGCCTTTCAGAACTATTCACTCCTCACAGAGCACAAACTGACTGAAATGCAGCAGCTTTTTCTGAAGAAAACACAGAAACTTATCTAGGACAGAGCAAATACAGAACAGCATTTTCACTTCTGTTAAAAAGAAGTGAATTCACAGGCCACACCCAGCTAAGTATTGTTACTGTTTCGTTTCCTGGATAAAAACTCACTTACTATTGGCCAGATAATAACACTTCCAGGAACTGTAAGAGTGCTACAGAGCATGAGGCTGGCATAAGGCCAAAACTAGTGGCTAAGAAAAGTACCTTTTATTTTGAAAAGCATCACTTAGCACTGCTTTTTGGTGATCTTTGACACAGAAGCACCTGGGTTGACTCCCTCAAGATCCATAGAAAAGTACATTAGTATCCAGCAAAAGAAGCTGGACAGGCCACGGAGAACATGCTGCACCATGAGCAGGAATGGAAAAGGAACAACAGCTCAGAGAGCCACACTTCAACAAGGCTCACCAACAGCATGTAAAGAACAGTAACGTTTTTAAGCTACGGCCTTATCCAGCTCACAAACTTATGAAGCAATTTGCAAGTCACCCTCTTAATTAGCAGTGGTAYTTTACCTAAATAGATCAGGCCAAATCCTCCCTGGCCGATCTGACTGCCCAGCCTCCAGGTTTTTCCTTCGGTGTCTTTCAGGATCATATCTTTAGGGAGCGGGACTGGCAGCTTGCCTCTGCCGGGACGCTTGGGCGGCATCGTACCTTGAAGGAGGGGAAACGAAAGAGAAAGTTTGCTGAAAARTCGTTGCCAGAAGGTTGAGTATCCCTCAATGTGCTTTGCCCACCAGCACGGAGCAGGGACACAGGGCGATGCCCCTCAGTCCGCTCCCCCTCACCCACCTCCACAGAGGCCCCTCGGCCTCCCCCCGTCGCCGGCCGCAAACTTCCCAGCCGGGCACTTCCGCAGCAGCGGCAGGAGGAGGAGCGGGCGGCCGGACAGCGTCTTGCCGCGGGGAAACCCGAGGCGGGGATCGGGCAGGGCCGGGATAGCCCCGGCCGGGAAGAGACGCTCCCGCGGCCGCCGCCTCCTCCTCACGGCCCTCAGCGGGCCGGGGCGGGGCGCGCGCCATTTCCCGCCTCCCCGTGGCCCCAACGCCACCGCCTCCCCTCAGCGCCCGGAGCGGGGAGATGACGCCCGAAAAGTTACTGTGTCCCGGGCACTCCCGCTTCGGCGACAAGGAGAGGGGAAACAGGAGAAAGGAGATCAACAGGGAAACGGAGGAAGAGGAGGCAGATGGAGCAGGGAGATCATCAAGGACGGAGGAGCAGGCGGTCCGATGGCGTCCGCGCATCTGCCTCAGCCTCGGGTATTCCTGCTCTCCCTGCTTCTGAGGAAGCGCTTCGCAAGGGAGGAACTTCATTTATTTATTTGGTGCCTAGAGAAGTAGGTGATCAGACAGTCTACTGCCTGAGGTGGAAAAGAAAATAAAATCTCAGCTGTCAGGGTCTGGGGTGCAGCAGACACTTGCAGGAGGTACAGCAAAGTCACAGAGCTGTCATGGTGCCACCCTTCAGTCAGGCCACTTCGTTTTTCCCTCAGGATCTTCCTGGCAGAAGTCAAGGGTAACTACTTTCATACAGAAACACCGGTAATTGTCCCCAAAACAGCGCATCAGGAAAGGTAATGGCCACCTCAGGCTCCTTCCAGGCACAGACAGAGGAGAGATGCAGCTGACCCAGGGGAGGATCAGCCTCATCACCTTGTAAATTGGTAATAAAGGATATAGTGAGGTGAGTTTTAATTCCCCAAACTCCCAGGGCATAGCTTTTATCACAAACTATCATCTTGTGCAAGTTTTGCTTTATTAATAAGGTCTGTTCACCCAGGTACACAATACCTACGTACACCCAGTGGGGACCACTACACTGTGACTACAAGTTCTTTTTCAAAAATGAGGGGTTAAAACTTAAAAGCTTAAGTTGTTTGTTTTTTTTTTAGACTCGTCCCTTTCTTAAAGAAAAATCAAAATCCAGAAGATCAGCAAGCACATAATTTGCAAGTGATCTTGAAAGTAGTAACGGATTATGACTGCAAAGCCTATGTTGCCATCAGTAAATTAAGCTTTTATGTAGCAACCCCTTCTGCTTAATCAGTCTTGGAGGCCCTCTGGTGAAGGGACCAGCTGAAGAATTGCCAGCCGAAAGCTCACCCATAAAGGGAACAAATTAGAAATTTCCATAAAGCATTCCATAGTTTTCCTCCTTTGCAACAGTTGTCAAAACACACTGTAGGAGGGTTGTTTGAGCGGTGTTGAGGTTGTTTGGTTTATTTTAAAAAGCAACCACAGATGCCCAGTTTAGCATCACAGAAACCATCACCATTATCAGTRTTATGTGTTACCTGGGTGAAGGATCTTTCCAGAAGAGAATTACCTCTAATCAGTTGCCTGGGAATCAGAGGACAAGCCTCTATTTAAGAAGAAAGTTCTTCTGTTTTGCTCATCTGTTGCAAAGAGGTATCCACATGATTGAACTGAAACCTAAGCACATACTAAAGGGCTTCCTGCTTCCAAAATCTTTCCTTGCCCACAAAGTTTCACCAGAAGAAAAAATGAAAGAAATCAGATACGATGGAGGAGAAGAAAACCCACCAGGTTACGTATGAATGAGTAATAAGAGACAAATAAGATCCTTAAGAAACAAAACTGGTTTAGACGTTCCTATTTTTGTTTTATTTTCAAGTAAGTAAGAACTGCAGTTCCTTTTGTCCCCACCAAACCATTGAGAATACTTCTTTAACATCAGGACGTTACTGGGATACATTGATCTAATGAAAGGTTAGGGCTTAATGCAAAACTTTACAGCTCATAAATACAAGTTGCTTTGAGCTTTTATTCATGAGCAAGAATAAAATCACAGTCTACAAATTCATGGAGTTCTGAGGAATACTGAACCATCTTAAAAACTTACAGCTCTATCATAACTTGTGCAATTTTACATTACCATATGATATAAGAAGGTTTAAGGTATATAACCTACAAGCCATGGAAAAAAAACTGTGAGTTTTTCCTTTGGGTTTTTTTTTTTTTAAATGAGAATAGATGCAAAGTTAAAGATGTTCAAGCTTTTCTCCTTAAAATAATTAAAACCCTCAAAGACAATTGTACAGGATTGTAATAAAGACTAGTATCTCTCAAAAAAAAAAAAAAAAAAAAAAAAGTTACCAAAAGAGAAGTTCCTGCACATACCAGGCCAGTACTGGAATGAGTTTTTTATTTAGATCTAAATTTTTATTAATAAACAACCATAACAAGTAGGCCCATAAAAAAAGTACGTAAATGTTACTAGCAAACTTTTCATGATTGGGTTTACAGATGCTACAAAACACAAAATTTATATTTAAAACTTTATAAGGACCAAAGGCTTTACCTGAAAAAAAGCTCTACTCAGATTAAAACCTGATACTATGGCCTCTGGCCCTATTAATAGCACTTTCATGTATTTTGTAGGTGGGACTAAGGAATCTTCATCTTGGGCTGAACTGGAGAGGTGGCTTTTTTCTCTCTCCCTGCTTATCATCCACCAAATAGCAATCCTCCCAAAAAACTGATCTTCATTAAGGCTGGTTAAATAAATCACACCTGCCCTCCTCACAGTTGTTACAAATTAGCAGTGTGGGGAGGTGATAAAGGTGATGACTGGCCATGATAACTACGGATGTGAGGGTGGTTTTGTTGTTTGGGTTTGGCTTTTTTCAGGAAAGCCTAATTGTGATGGAAGCAATTTCTCTTCAAGGTGATGTAGCTAAGACTACTACCAAATTCAGAAATCCTAATAGAAGAACTGTGAATGTACTAATAAGAGTAAAAATGTATAAATCCTATCAGTTGCCACCTCTTTTGAGGATGTGTTCTGGAGAGTAGCAACCAGCTGTGCTGGTTTATCATGGGCTGCATTTAAAGTGTGGTGAGAGTCTCAGGGAATCAGTGCTTTCTTCAACTGTTTAATAAGACAGCTAACTATTTTTATCTGTCCTGAGGCTGTATTTGTTTCTGTCTTTGTCTTAAAACACTGTACATTAAACATTCAGTCCATCTTTCCTTTATTTTAATTTTTTTCTTCTCAAACCTAAGCTTGAATATAGAGGATTGCAGTCAATTACATGAAATCTTGCAGTGTCACATGCACAAAGCCTCTTAAATTTGCTACAGTAGGTGAGCACATGTAGCTTCTCTCACCATTGCATTGTGATGCTTTTGTGGTATTTAACACTGACATTTTATCACTTCCACATTTAATTCCCCTGCTTTGCTCCAGATCTCACTGGTGCTTAAAATATCATGGCTAAATTTACTCCAGAGATGTAACATCTCTGTATTAAGAGCATTGACAACAAGGCATCAAGTTTCAGACTGCTTCCCATTTTGTGCAGAGAAATCTATTTGTGTCCCTGCATCTGTGCAGATCCCGTGCTCTTGCCGTGCTTGTTCCGTTGTCGCCGTGCTCGCTGCCAGTTCCTCAGAACTTTGGAAGTAATTACTTCTTGCAGTATCCAGGGAGCTCCAACATCCAGGGGCCATGTTGCTCAGCTCAGTCATTGTCTAGGTGCACTGACACCCATTTCAGAGCCTCCTGACTCTATTTTGTGTGACTGGCCCTGTGATTGAGATCACGTAATTACAATAATTAGGAAGCTCACCTCAGGATATTATTAGAGCAACCCACCCAAACCTAAGTCCATATGGTTTGAAATAGCTAATGAGTCAGTTAATGTGCTATGTCCAGGAGTAATGGACACTCAATATGGATGGCATAGAGACATCATTTACCAAATTCATGACTGATTAAGGTTTTTCATGTAGACAGTTCTTGTATTTTGCATCTCACAGTAAGTTCAACCTATTAAAGGTGTTTACATGTTAAACAGAGCAGAGGAAAGCAGCTGAGACTTGTAAAAGGCAGGTAAGAAATTAGTCCTTTCTTTAAAGAAAATACAAAAAATTGAAGATCTGGGAACTTTCATTTGAAATAAAGTAATTATTTGAAAAGTGCTGTTAAAGTRCAGGAGATGACAGTGGCAAGAGGTGATATTTGCTTTAGKGTAAAGTAGCTTGAATGAATGACTMCCACACTTCTAGAGGGGCCACTTTAGCCTCTGGAACATACCTTCCTYTGACACTCACCTTGCTACTGATCCCGTGGAACTGTGCAGCCGGTTCTACACCCTGAACTCACCAGAATAGGAGATTAATGCAAGGAAGGGAAACCTCCTGGAAACAAAAGCACCAGAAGCCCAAAGGGAAGAAGGGATGTCTGGCTGTTGAATGAGGTACAGATTCTGTTCATCCAGTTAGGGTCAGGATCCTTCTCACTGAGGAATCATTTTAATTTTAAAATGTTGTTCTCTTATCWTTTTCATGGCTTTTGAGATGAGATRTTACTCCCTGTTCTTATCACTATAATTGCAAAGATGATCAGACCCTGGGTGTGTTCTTTACCTCTTGGATGTCAGAGGTTTTATTGCTCATGCCTTTAGAAAGCAATTATTGCTGAGCACTGAAGAAAAAGGGTTTTCTTGTCCATTTTTATTTTCTTTCAGAAACGTGTGAAGAGGTAATGTAAGTTTATTGGTGTTGTGGGAATGGGTTGTATTTGCAGAGAGAGCAGAATGTCTAGTGCTTGGAACAGAGAAAGAGATCAGGAAGATTTCCCTTATGGGAGTAATTCCTGGAATCCTAATCCTGGTTCTGCTGCTGCCTGACCTTATAGGAATAATTTCGTATTTGTTTCATTTTATCCATGTGGAGCAGGCTGGCTGGCCTGGTTTCAGGTACTGAGATTCTCAGGTGTGTACATTTTTGCCATGGCTGTTACCTGATGAGAAGGGGCATATAAATCACTCCAGTCTTTCCACCTCTGAGATTATCCCCGTGAAGTTGTTTAAGAAGGGAAACTCACCTGTCGTGGCTTGCATTATTCACATATCAATGTTACTTTTTATGTATAAACTTAATTATGTTGATAGGATGTATTAAATATGACTCATTTTACTGCAAGATTGATTTTTTTCCTGACCTCAGAATAAATATTGATCTTCATGATCTTTAAATGTAGTGCAAAGGTTGTTATATTAATGGCATATTAATAGAAAGTAGCCCTGACCATGCAATATTAATATATTTGCATTGTTATTTCTCAGAGGCAGGGTGCCAATGCTTCTTTCCCAGGAGAAATCAGGGAGCAGTTGACTTTYCTGATTGTTCAGGATCCTTTCAATTTGTTGTTGTGTTTTGCTTTTTTGGTTTGAGGTCTGTTTCGTGTTTTTTTAATTAAAAATTTTTTAAACGTGATAAAGTGGCAGAGAGGTTGTATAATAGATCTAATGAAATAGGGATGTGGGATGTGTTTCCAGCATTCCCAGGAAAACAAGCCACTGTCCTTATCTGACAGTGCTCCACTTCCTGCTGCCATGAAGTCACTTCTATGTGCAGAATCACAGCTGTGAGAGGAGAAATGGGATAATTTGGTGGTTTGGGGCTCTGAGGTCAATAATCAGGCTAGTAGTTTTCTTAACAGCTGAGTAAGTTACAAAGCAACAGAGTTACTCAGCTGAGTAACAGCTGAATAAGTTACCTTATTCAACTGAGGGTTTTCCTGCTTGTGTGACTTTTTATTTCCCTTCTRTTTTGCATTTGTAGTGACTCTTGAAAATCCAGGCTTGGAACTGCTGTTCTCATGGTTGTCTGAACCAAGACAGGTTTGTTTGTTTTTAATATTCCTTGTAGAGTAATTGTATGTGATTTTTTTATAAATTCTGCTCTATAAGGAGCAGGAATAAGAGATCACACATTGAAATAACCTTTAAATTATACTACATGGTTTCATAGGTCCTGAGAAAACAGTGCCCTGTTTCAGTTTTACTAATTTCATGAGCAACAAAACCAAARTAGAAGTGTCCTTAAACAATACACTCAAGAATATAAAGTTGTGAGGTACTAGGGTATTGGTGTTAGAGAAATAAAACRGAATTTCATGATACAAAATAGAAATCTATGCTTTTGGAAGCTGCTGGTTTGGAGCAAAAAGAGAAGCACAGAAGAACCATGGGCTGGTAATGTGACTTTAGAAGTGTAGGAAAGTCAGGTCTGATTCTGGATTGTATCAGATCAAGTGTTTTTATTATGAAATTCAGAATACTTACTTGATAATCTTTCACTGAGAATTCATCTTTACAGTCATTGAGTGTTAAATCATGAAAGGTATCTCAAACAATGCAAAGAGCAATGATCACACCAAGTTTTTCTGTGGAGAACAGAGCTAGATTGTGACTGAATTGAGTGGAAGCAGAACTCATTCTGCTGGGAAGCAGTTCTTGTAAGAAATAGATTTGATAAGAAGTTGTGAAGAAATTTCTTTCCAGAGGCAAAGTAAGCAAAATTATGTTTTTTCAGATGTTAGATGAGCTGAGGGATAGGAACACACTCCTTTGCATAAGCAGTAAATAGTAGGGAATTAATTAACTTTATAGTTGAGTTAYGAGCTGGGCAGAGGACAGAAACAGGATATTTGTTTTGTACCTTCAGAAATACCATGAAAGGTAATAACGAGGCTGAATTTATTGTAATGTGAATTATTTTATGATATGCAGGGCTACATTTTGCAATCAASCTATCTCTGTACTTCACGATGTGAAGACCTATTGCTTGCATATACTTCCATCCCTTGCACAGGAAMAAAAGGAAGCAAGAACTGATGAACTTGGAGATAATTTTGGGGTTTTTTCCCCATACAATTTTCCAGGAAAAGGAGAGACTTCAGGTCATTTAAACAGTGTTACTAGTTTAGTGCTTCCAAGACATAGAGGCACAATAATGGTTATGTGTTGTGTAAATTAAGCCAATGGCATTTAACAGTTGTTTCAGGAGCATCTTGGGCTGTTTGTCCCAGAAGTTTTCAACAGAAAATCGAACTTGTTTACTTGCTGACTTAATACTTTGATGAAAATGCAGCTTTCTGCACTTTTCTGTGACTTTAGAAATTAGTAACTCCATTTATCTATTAGGGATATCAGAAGAAACAGTTAATGTCTATTCCTGCATATGGTACTGCTAATTTGCTTGTTTGTTTGTCTGTCTGCTCTTTGCTTGTCTGCTTCTGTGTGTGGTATTTTATTGGAGCACGTGATTTGAAGAAGCTGACTGCCTGCTGTGGTATTTATCCTATATAAATTCTACATTAAATGACAAATTTTAGACCCATCAGAGATAGAAGACTAAGTCCATCCATTGAAATCCTATTTGTATTATTACTTTCTAATGAATTCTGTACTACAGCAGGTGTCAAATCATATCTGTTGTTTTGCAATCGAGTATGAATAGAAGACGTATTGCTATTGCAAATGAATCTAATATGAATCTAATGAGCAGTAATGAGCAACTGTTTTGTCATTATTGAGGCAACCACTGTGATGCTAATAAACTCTCATTTCTGCTCCTTAGCAGCAAAAACACTGACCAGGATTTATAACATGGCCTTAATGTCCCAAAAGCCTGAGGCAAAAGAAAAGAGTGGAACCCCTAAACTGAGCATAATTTAGTAATTTTCTGTGTGGCAGGCTTCTTATTTTCTCTTATTAAATGAAACCTGGTTTAAGTATTTCAAGCTTTCTTACATTTGAAAGGCAAAAGATGAAGAATGAATGTCTATTAAAGAAACATAAAGTTAAGAAGATGGGCATTCTTCCTTMATTTTCTTTAACATAAGTGCACTAATTCCATTCTTCTATACTTGCTTTTGTAATGGTAAAGGCAACTGTGTGCAACAGTTTTAAAAGCAGTCACTTTAAAAGTAACAGGCCATTAAATCAATATAGAACTATAATACATTTTGGGGGAAATATYGCAAGTCTATTTTAATTGGAGCTTCATTTTTTATATATTTTTAAAATTTATTTTCATAGYGTGTGGATTGTAGGACTGCTGAATAAACAGAAATACCTTTGATGCAATAGAATCAATAGCTTACTCCATAACTGAAATGTAAACAATTTCTGACTCCTGTGTGGCTCTGTCTTTTCCAAGAATAAATAATACATAGAATGATACATAAAGCTGTGTAAGAGGGACAGCTGGGTCCATGGTGCTTACAAGTGGAGCACAGGAAAACCAKTCAGCACTGCTTTTCTAAAAGCTGAGTACTATCCTTCCATCAAAAAATAATGCTTCTGTGTATAGAGTCTTCCTGGACCCATCTCCCTGTGCAATAAAGAGGCACTACAGAGATTCATTTCAGTGCTTCATTTGGAGGCCTGAGCTGTACTGGGTAGGGTGCAGCTGTTTGGTTTACTACAGTATACTCCAGACTTGCTTTAACTGCTGGATAGAGACTGGATTGCCAATATTTAAGGTATTATATAGACACAGCAGTGAAACTGTGAATTCCTGAGCAAGCCAGGGGGTGGGCATTAGGACAAGTTACAGCAGTCATCTCTCAAAGTTGCAAATAGGGTGTCAGAGGTTGTAGGAAAGCCATAAAATGCTCCTTCCAGGCTGGGGCATTCAAAGGACTTTTGGCCCTCTGAGCAGGAGCTTGCAGTAATTCTCAGTTAGTGACATTCCAGTTCTATCTCRATGTGTAAGGAGGGAGTGTGGAAGGGAGTTAGGCTTTCTATCACCTGCTCTGCAATGCTCTGCTGCTTTCTGAGTGGGCCATCACAGTCAGCTTCTCTTCCCAYCATCAGTAATATAAGGATCAGATTTACTCACCCTTTAGGTAAGTCACAGGATTCGTTTTTCAGTAATGCTTGGTGTGCAGAGCTGAAGAAGACAGCTCAGCTTTACAGCATCAGTGTTCTAGAACTCACCAGGAAACACCTTTCTAGATGTATTCACTCCAAAATTCACGTGGCTTCCTTCACTCCAAAAGGCGTTACTTCTCATACTTGATAACTTTGTACCACAAACCAAGGCATGATAAGGGGAGACAATCAGGAGCTTTGCTTTGAAAGTATAACCCTCATCTAAATGATAACACTGGTGGAGATGCATCCGTAGTTTTGAAGGAAAGGGGTAGCAGGAAAAGGTCCAGATCCAAGCATTACTATTAAACCACCATATCTAGAGAGGAGAGTCTGTGAGTTGCATATAATGATAAAAGGTTATAAAAGTTATAAAGATCATAAAAGATAAAGATTATAAAGATTTTGGATGAAAAATCTAATTTCTTTGYGCATGTGGGTGTAATGTACTGTATTAATGTCTTTGTCATGGATTTGATTCCTTCGATGATACATAAATTTTTGTGACACAGCACATCTAATGAAGGCTTTTACATTGCTCATGGAATTAATTGTACYATACAAACAAGTAACAGTTTGAAGGAGTAAATTAATATTGCATAAAAGTTAAAGCTGTTTATATTTCACTTCGGTAACTACAGTTTCACAAAATCATACGTTAGGCCAAAAAAACCTCTTGAGGTCACCTAGTCCAACACCAGTACACAAAGCAGGACTTTATTAGTCTTCAAAGCTGAGTCAAATTGCTCAAGGCCAGAGCTTTCCTGTCATTTGAAAGCTATAACAGTTTGTTATTGAATGTCTGGCAGTTTTATAACAATTTACATTTTTCCTGATTGCTTTAATCTGCACTAATAACAGACGTATGTTACAGTGGCATCCACAGGTCTTTGTTATGGCTGGATCTTTCCTAGAGCAAAMATGGCGGAAACAGGGAGGTGGAAGTGTCAACTCTCTGAAATGTAGCTTATGATCACAAGGTAGGGATGTTTCATGGTAGTAGAAGCCATTTTTCTGTTACCTTTTCTGTACAGCACTTGGTAGACAATCTCTACTTTCTGGATTCATGACTCATCTGTATGTGCTAATGAATGGACTACAAAATTCGGTGCCAGAGGCAGTAAGTGTTGAGGGGCTGTTTGTCTGACAGTCTTTTTTTTTTTGTGCTAATAAATTTTGCTCCCATGGAAAAGCAAAGCAGTTATTAACTCTGAAGCCACCTTGTCATGGAATTGCCGAGTAGGAGAAAGTTGATCTGAATGTTTCCTTAGACACTGCCACATGATTGAAGGTCAGTAAGCAGSTGTGCTTACAGTAAGAGCTGTTCTCATGCTCTCTGGCCATAATTCTGGAAGTTCTGGACAATTTTTTGAGGTCTTCCATACCTTCTGAAGTGTTGGAATAAAGTAGAGTTGTTTTATGTGTGAGGCTACAGAGATGTAAGGGGACTTGAGCAGTTGAATACTCAGAAGAGAGGATTTTGCTCAGGCTCTAAGTGGCAACAGCGTTCCCAAATTTGAGAAGATTAGATGAGAATGGAGAGAGTTGGCAGCAAGGGAGCAAAGGAGAAGTCGTGGTTTTCACAGCACTATGCATAAATCACAAGAGACATCATCATGAGTGTGTAGATGACACAAGGCTCTTGGGCATCAGCTGAGATAGGGAGAAGATGGCCAAGGCTTTGTGTTGTTCACCTTGCAGCCAGGGTCATGAGGTGGCCTGTGGGTGGTGTAGGTTTGGCAGGAAAGGGCTTGCTGCTGGCATTGGGAACAGACAGGTTTGGGAAGCAGATGTTGTTTAGACCTTGGAATTCTTTAGTGATGCAGGGARCTTTCCAGCAGCACTACCAACTGTGCACAGACCATCATGCTGACTGCACTGTTAGCAATTGTGTCAAGCCCCGCCTGAAAATTTCACCAAGAGGATAAAAGCAACTTCAAAATAAAGCCCTGTAACTGAAATCACTAGAAATTCAGCTGAGATGACTATGATTTTTCTACTTGTCTAAGATGAAACTGCCTTGTCTAAGTATCTGTCCCTGACATTGTCATTACATCACTGCAATGACCTACTGTAATTGAGTGGTTCATCAGATCAAGCCTTTATGGAAAGTAGATTGCCATGGGAAGGCAGATGAGGAAATCCCTTAAGGATATAAATATCACTTGCAGGAATCCAGAGGCATGTCTTTAGGAAAGGAAAAAAGATTTCTTTCCAAGAATCCAAGTAGTCATATGCTACTACTTTTTATGTAAATAATGAAACAGCTGTTTAGCRTAACCATTGAAGGCTTGTACTAGCTTTGTTTATGTACACCAAACCCCAGACAGTCTCCAGAGACATCCTTCCCCTTGATTATGGCTCTCTGTTCTGCTGCTTCCTCTAAGTAAATGTCAACAACAAATTAATCAAGGGGTCTTTAAGCTCTAATAATCTATCCCAGTCCATCCCCTTGTTCAAATAGAATAGAATCACAGAATCATTTAGGTTGGAAAAGACCCTTGTGATGATCAAATCCAACCATTCCCCCARCACTTCCAAGTCCACCCCTAAACCACATMCCTAAGCTCCACRTTTACMGGGTCYTTTAAATTCCTCCAGGGATKGTGAATCCACCACTTCYCTGGGCAGCSTATTCTGTGCYTGATAATCCTTTCAGTGATGAAATTTTTCCTAATATCCAATTGAAACTTGCCCTGGTGCAGCCTAGATCACGCCCAGTCTGGATTGAGAAGCACAGTGTTGCACTTTTTCTCTGTTAAACAGCTGACCCTACTTTTCAGAGTGAAGGGCACCTGAATCCAAATGAGAGAGACAATATGCATAAAGAAAGTRGAGTTACATTCCCTATTCTAATAGATGGCAGAAAATCTATAAAGAAGCTCTTTGTGACTGTGTTCCCAAGACAAGTAAAGGAGCAATGATGCAGCCAAGGTAAATGTTACCCATGCAGCAGAGGAGCCTGCTGTGTACCAACATTAGAGAAGGGCTGTGTGTACTGTGCAGTATGCTAAGAACTTGTGGATGAGGAGCATCACAACCAGAAGGCCATTCCAGATGAATTTGAAGTCCCAGGATTGTGAGGGACAAAGCAAATCGATACCTCAGCATTCCAAAACAGGAGGGATTTTAACTGTAAAGAAACAATTTTGATTTGCTCTGTGTACTGACTTTGAAATACGAAATATTCAAGATTTGCAGGGGTCTTGTGAAATGAGTGTTTTTCTTACAGGCTATGAAAGTAATCTTTGTTTCAAGTCAATTCCTATCAGCTCTTCCATCCTACCAAGTTTTGACAGGCCACAAATCTGGCTCCATAAAGTAGGTTGGATGTGGAAATTAGAGGGGTTTATAGCTTGTGATTATTAGAATGGATGATCACAGTGGCTGTCACAGCCTTCATATCTCTTTGGAATTTCTAGACCTTTCAACTGTACACACTGTATTGTTAATCACAAATATGCATTGTTTTTGGTTTCACAGCAGTTGTGCTCAGTAGTTTAACATTATTTTGTAATCTAAAATGAAATCAGTTCAGTCTGTATTGCTGCCCTGCAGAAGGTACTTGTTGCCTACAATTAGAAGAATTGGAATTGCTTAATTTTCASAGCACTTTCTTTCTGTTTCTAAGTTCTCAAGGTTTCCCTCAAGCTATCAATGATCTTGTCATTCTCTAGCTCTCTTGTGCTTTGTTCCTTGACTCTATAGTGGAGGTTTCACTGTGGCTTTTAAATCTCCTTTTTAATAGCTAAATGCACAAGGGAGAGAGGTTCATTTCTAGTTCTTGCGAGGTATTTATTGTCCTCAGTTATTCTGTACTATCATAGTCTTATTTTTTTTTTGTCAAAAAGGAAGAATAAGGTGATACCAAACACCCTCTCTGAGCACTCCTGTATTTGTTGACTCCTCAGTACTGTGATGCTTATATATTTGTCTAATGCAAGGCTCTAATTTCATCAGTGKTTCTATGCATCCTTCCTGATTAAATAAGAGTGAGTGCTTGGTAAGTGCCCAGATCACCTTTGATCTGTTTTGAGAACGGCCTCTCTAGAGGGACTTGGCAACACTGAGCAAAAACTTGGTGTCAGTCCATGGCAGCAAAGTTGCTTTGCCCTGTGGAAACCCTCCAGCTCCCGTGGTTTTGCWCATCTCCTTTAGCGAGCAGTTGCTGTCAGTGCAGAGAGCCTTAATGGAGCTGTGCCTGGGATTCCTGATGAGCTCCACCAGGGACTGCACTGCAGCTCTCCAAGGAATTGGCTTCCTCAGCTGAGCTCTGTCCTTCTGGAGCCGCGCTGCCCTCTGTGCCACAGCGGATTGTGTTGCTGTAATGCAGCACTCTGAGGTGGAATGGTGGGAAAGTCATTATCATTTCCAGTTGGGAAAGGCAGAACTCAAGTGTCTGAGTGTTAAAAGATTTATGTTCTTTTCATCAGCCAGCCCAGGATGTTTTGTACAAGGCCATTTGGGAAAGTTCAAGGGTAACTTGATTTTTAAGGTTTTGTTGTGATAGCGAGGAGAGATCTTTTTCCTGGTGGAAAAAGAAAAATTACTGTCATGATAATAGCTTTTCTTGAAAAAGAACTTTTAAGGGAAGGAGGAGTTTTATGGTTTAGACAAGAAGTCATTTCTAAACAGAGAAAGCATAAAAACCACCTTGCAATTGAACCCTGCAGCTGGGGACAAAACAGCTTAATGAGACTGTTGCAAGCAATAATCATGGGGATAAAAATACGGTCTGAGCCTCTGGAGAAGGTTCCAGGGATAGTCATATACCTCCTGATTCCTGCAGTGAAATYCAGGGAACAGAAGGCACAGGACATCAAGTGTAGTCAGTGGAAAAAGGGCAATAGATATTTTTCATACCAGGTTTGAAGAGATTGTAAAAAGAGAAGTARAAGAGAATCAGGAAAGAACCTACCTGCTTATATCCTTTTGGGCAGGAATGTTGGAGACTTCTGTGCCTTCAAGGAACTTCGTTTTCAATGTCTGGAATGATTTTTCATTTATTTTCCTGAGGGCTCCCCAAGATGTATTTTTAAGGTGCAATGGATAAACAAAATCTTATTTGCAGTTTCTCTTTCCAGCTTTACACCGAAAACATTGTAATAAATGCAGAATGCATGCAAAACATCTGWCAGAACCTGGCATTATTTCCTCTTTATAGCTCAGAGTGGGCTTTCATTAATTGGTTGTAAAATGAAAATATCAAAAAGCTTGTTCAAAATACACAGGAAAACCCATAAATGCTTTTAAAAAGGGCTGTGTTTATAAGTGTGTTTTTCATGCTGGTATTTGAATGAGTCAAGGARCACAAGCAGATGAAACAGAAATGCAGGCAAAGTATTGAAAAGTTCAAACTCAGTGCATTATTTTTCTTCTGCTCTTCAGAGTTTTATTCTTCTGTTAAAACACACAACATGCTTTCAAGTTTTTGGTGTTTTATTTTAATCTTTAAAAGTGACTTCTCTGTTATTATGTGCTGTGAACTGGTATGGGATGGATTGTCCCAAGTGGCATGTAATGCTCATATATGAAGTCATTTGAAGGTTCTGCAGCTTTGCAAAAAAAAAAAAAAAAAAAAAAAAAAAAAAAANAAAAAAAAAAAGAAAAAGAAAACCTTTATAGTTTATGCATCAAACTACTGATAAGTAAGTCTTTTGTCTGTGGCAGGCTGAAGATTATGGATTATCAGAACAAGGAGGGTAAAAAACCTGTTAGAGAACTTTTGCAAGGCGAAGCAGTTAAAAGGAGAGTACAAGCATGTTCTTTTCCTGATGTGATCACAGTATTGAAGCTRCTCCCAGGGTTTAAATGTAATTCAAACAAATCTTAGGTCTCTGCTTCATTGAGGTATCAGAGACAATTACTCTGATGATAATTAATGAATATTTGGCAGTGTGAGGTAGCAAAGGGAACCAAACAAACTCACCTTTATTAGTATTTAGATTTTCATCTGTTTTGCAAGTGCCTTCCAAGGTATTTGATAACCATTCATAAGAATTTGTTTTTTTCCATAGGACATCTGTATGGGGTTTTGTTGCGGTGGTTGGGGTTTTGTTTTTTGGTTTTTTGGTTTTTTTAATTAAACCAATGATTTCCAAGAAAAGCAACAAACAATAAGCCTGTCTTAAAGTGAATTTGCTTTGTATTTTTGAAGTAGCTACAGTGCTGTAGGTAGCTTAAGAAAGCAGTGACATATCAGATGATTGCTACATACCAAAGMAAGTTTTTAAAGCATATTTAAATATTGTATTTTTATATCTTAATTCATGGAAGTGTATCTTCTGTGACAGATATGTAATATTCCAACCCACTACATAAACAGCTTTTCACAGATACAGTTTAACTTTTTCCTTTTAAATCAAGTGAAAATTGTTTCAACAATTTTGTTTTCTCCTCTATTTTTTAGCCCTTGTTAAATTGTCATGTAAGGATTATAGTTACTAATGATTTGTCATTTTTCTGTACTTGTGAACAAACCCACTGAGTAAATTGTAACACATAGAACAGAATACCTAGAATAACTTGAATTTAGTTAAGGTCTGTGCAACATCCAAAGAATCTGTTCAGTCTAGTATTATGAAAACTTCATTTGTTAAGAGAAGGTTTTCAAAGATTCTTCCAAGCATTTGTGCCAACAAGACCTTTCTATTTTACATTCACATGATAGGCACTCRCCCACAACTGCACATTTGAGAATTAGAATTTGCAAATTCTAATCCTAACAGAACCGTGGCCTAAAGGTATTCACAGTTCTTGCCATGTTCAAATAACTTATTATATTTGCTAGTCTAAAGAAGATCTTCTTTGACCATGTCATTAAACTTAGTACCTATATTATGGTTTTATGGAATTTGAGTGAAAGTGAGCAAAAGAATTGTGCCATCCTCATGGAYAGGGAGCATCATGTGCTCTTTGCAGATGAACAGAATTTCTTGGAGGGRGAACAATATTGGTTTTGCTTGGCCTGGTTTTTGGTAGCAGGGGGGCCACAAAGGTGGCTCCTGTGAGAAGCTTCTGGAAGATTCCATCATGTCCAGCAGAGCCAATCTCTGATGGCCCTGAAGATGATGGACATGCTGCTGGCCAAGCCTGGGCCAATTAGAGGCCAATTAGTTGGTTAAGCCTTTGTGATCACTTATTTAGGAAGAAARTCAAAACAAATGGCACAGAGTTTTCTTTAGCAGAGAAAGAGGGCAAGGGGAGAACATGTGAGAAAAGCAACATGGAGACACCAAGGTCAGTGAAGAAGGTGGGGGAGGAGGTGCTCCAGGTGCCATAGCCAGGATTCCTCTGCAAACTGTGGTGGAGATCATGATGGAGCAGCTGTGCCCCGGCACCCATGGGGTCCATGGGAGATGCAGAGATCCATTTGCAGCCTGTGGGGTAGGTGCCCATGCCAGAGTGGGTAGATGGATTCCTGGAGGGGCTGTAGTCCCGTTGGAGACCCAGTGGAGATAGAGGGCTCTTGCTTCTGGGCTGGAGCAGCCTGGCCTTGGAGGACTGCTCCCCCTGGATGAGTGACCCACATTGTAGCAGTTTTGGGAGAGCTGTCTGCCCATGGGAGGAGGCTCGCTTTACAGCAGATTTGGGATGACTGCTGCTCGTGAGATTTGGACTATGTTTGGGGAGTTCACAGAGAACTGACTCCCGTGGGAGGGACCCCATCGTGACACAGGGAAAGGACTCCTCTCCCCGAGTGGTGGAAGATAATCTCAGTGATGACCTGACCAAACSCCCCAGACCCTGTTCCCTGTGCTATTGGTGGGAAAGAGGGAGGGGACTGGGGAGAAGAATGGTGTCTTAAGGGCTTATTTTATTCTCATTATCCTCCTCTGACTCTGTTAGTAAGAAATTCTACCTTTGCAACTCTAAGTTGAGCCTGCTTTGCCCTTAAAGTATTTCCTTGCAGTTTCTTAACTCATTAATGCTTTGTTAATTTTTTGTTGTTTTTTTCCCCTCTCCACTGCCCAGCTGTGKCTGGGGAGACTGAGTGAGTCGCTGTTGTGGGTGCTTGGCATTTGGCAGGAACACAGCTCCATTGCCAGTTCTGCCTTCTAACCAGAATAAACCCTTAAGACTCTTGAGCTTTTGGGTAACTGCTCAGAGAATAAAAGGTAGGATTTTGTGKTTTTTTCCTCAGCCTGGCTTGCCACAATTAACTATTTAAACTTTTTCATTGATGACTTTCACTACCTGATTTTAGCTCAGCAACATTGGGATTTGTGCCCAAATAAGCAGTTGTCATTCTTTGCAAGGAACTGACACTCCTTGTGGGGTGAAATTGTCTCTGTCTCCACTTTCCATACACATATGGAGTTATGCTCTTCCAGGATGCCACAGGAAACCAGTATCAAAGATCAAAATAGATGCATATGGACAGCCATAAATGCATGGACCTTCCATTCCCTCTCTGCCAGCATTTTCACCCTCTRCTTCCCTTGATTTTCCCTTCCCATTGCACTCCCTTTTTCTTGGAAAAGCCCACCTTGCCCCTCAGTTATTCCCTTTTAGACCACTCCACACTCCTTTCACTTCTTTGCAGGAAAGCTCTGCAGTTCCATCTCGTGCTGAGCTTTACTTCTTATGTCATTTGTGCTGCTGCTTTGTTGTGCCATGAGAACCAGCTGGGGACAGCTGTGCTGCTTCTCTGCTCCCAAATGTAGATCATTGTCCCCTGTGGCTGGAGTAGAGCTGCAGGGAAATGGGATTCAGTGCAGGCTGAGGAGCCTCGGTGCAGCAGCAGAATGACAGCACTGGCACGTGTTGGCTCTCACCAGGTGTAACATAGGCTTTACACGTTGTAAAGACATCAGTAATATGCCTGAGTTTAGGGCTTTTCTGAACTTWGAAAGAAAAACACAAATAAAAACTCAGGTCAACAAAAGCTGAGTGAATTAAAGAAATGTGTTGGTTCSAGGTTCTGTAAAAAGAAGCTGCTTTGGAATAAATCTGACCTGACAGTGACCTTCAGAATAGACTGATCTTCCCAAAGGAGCTTCCTAATTTGTACCTATAATGAACACATCATCTATATAACCCATTCCTGTATTTGAACTGTGCCATGTTTGTTCCATTATATGATGAAATACAGATGTTTTTCCAGACACACCAGGAAGCTATTTCTAAATCATCTTTTGCCYCACTGCTGACTAAATAAAATGATTCCAGGCTTTCAAGATTTAAAACAGGTTCCTT
Source organism: Malurus melanocephalus (assembly GCF_030028575.1). NCBI lineage: Eukaryota > Metazoa > Chordata > Aves > Passeriformes > Maluridae > Malurus > Malurus melanocephalus. The sequence continues at coordinate 2,157,845 of NW_026623245.1, read as the reverse complement.
TCTAAACAGTTGTTGAGGGTTGCTTTATAGTCCCTATAACCGCAGAGAGAGCCCTGCTATTTCACAGGATCCTTGCCCAGCACATGTAGAAAATTACAGAGTTAATAGCTAACAGTAACCATTTTCTCCCACAGCTTTCTGAAGTTTTATTCTGTGCTGGAGTGTGCACAGTCCTCATGCTGACAAAGAAACTGAAGCCTGTCCCTTTCTAACCATATGTTCCTTATGTTCTTTCTAGCAAGGCAAAAAACCCTCTTACATATGCTTGTTTCCCAGGATGGCTTTCACAGGGGCAGCCTTGAAAAATCTCAGAGAGTAGAGCCACAATACCTTCAAAGAGAAAATTGGGGCTAACATCACCTGTGGGTGGTTATCTAGACAACAAATTTCTGTGGTTAGCACAGATTTCTGGCTTTGTCAGCTGTTCTGTCCATACAGAAAGGTGCCAGTGACTTCTCCAGCTGACTGTTGATTGTCCCATTATCATTATTTTTTATTCCTTCACTCTTCTGTCAGAGACTGCCTGAGCCACCCAGTTCCAGTGAAGGGATGTCTGAAGACAAGTTTATGTTGTGCGATTGCACTTCTCAGGAATGTGGCTGGACATTGGTTTATCTTGGTGGAATTTGAAAARCAAATTAGTTCTCCTGGATTGTTTAGGCAGATCTCTTCTGCAAAAGGCAGTTGTTCCTTTCAAAAGGTCCAAGACTCTCTTTTCTCTCTCTCTCTTGCAGCAAAAGGAGCAGTMGGGCGAATTTTCCTGACCTGAATTTGTGCTAATTCTGTACCACTCCTCTCTGTCTCCCTATCCTGGGACAGAACAATGGCTGTCAGTTTTTCTGGCTCTGGTGATCTTCCTTTTGGCATTCCAAAATCATTTGGCCTTATGTGGATAGCAGTGAAGAGAGGTTAGAAGAGTTAGATTACTAAATTAAAAAAAGACAAAACTTAAAAGGAATGAATTTTTGACTTGATAAGCTTGTATTTTGCATGATTTTTATGTGATACGTCTGGGAAATAAATGAATAAAATATTAAAAATCTAATTAGATCAAATCCAAAGATTATAGAATGATTTTCAAAGTCTGTTCTCTAAAACAAAAACCGAAAAAGTCACACTTACAATCACTCTTGATACCCCTATCAAGAGTTTCTTAGACCCAGTTTTGTACAAGCTCAACCTCAAATGACCTACTTTTGGTGCTAGCAAAGTTTCCTATTGGAAAATACCACAATAAGAATTTTGTCCAAGTATTTTTTTCACCTCAGCTTCTAAGTAAATTCACCCTGACTATATTGACAGGTTGGAGATCTTTTAAACCACATTTATTGTTGAGRCAGTTACTATTCAGAACATTTTACTGATACACAATATAACATAAGTAGATGTCCTATTCTACATAGATAAGGTCTTTATTTTTGAGCATTCTTTTTGTGGTATCACTGTTCCCCCCCCCCAAAAAAAAAATATTACAGCATGTTAAAGTAGAAAAGGAGAGGCCCCTGGTACTGGACTGTAAATGACTTYCAAACTGCTGATTCCAAAGCTCTCAGTAAAAAAACTGATCTCAGTGCATGGAGCATGAACAAAGCTGCTTTTCTATATAATAGAAGCATTTGGAGCTTAAACAGCATTAAAGCTCAAGTCTGCTTTCTCCTGCTAAGGCTGACACCACATGCCCTGAGCTGAGACAGCCCCTCACCAACTTGTTGCAGGGAATAACGAAGCGTATGGTCATCGGCTCCTACCATATTTTCCTCACAACACCGTCAGCAAGCAGATGCTTTATATAATCAGAAATTCCTGCTTGCTAACAGAGAAATCACAAATATGACACATTGCCCAACATTTGGGGTTTCTTTTTTTTTTTTCATTATGGGATATCTACAGGAATTTTAAATATGTCGTATAAAACTAATGAGTGAGTCTGTCCTATATGACTTTCCTAAAAACACTTAGTCTTCCTAGTCACCATTTCCAGGCCCTTTCTCCTGTTCTCTTTAAGCCAAGAATTCATATGTTTAATTTGATTTAAAAAAAAAAACCAAGCAAAACAAACAACTAGTTATATTTGCCTTGCATGGTAAAATATGTTTTTGTCAAAGGTTTTTGCATTACTAATAATATYAGCTCAGGTGATTTCCAGAATTCCTTTGGAGGATGAAATTAAAACTGCCACTGGGCACAGAGTAAATTAATATTAGACATCATCCTCTACTCTCCAGCTCATTTTAAAGCTGGTTAGTGAGGTGGGAGCCATTGATTTCAGAATCCTGATATGTTCTACAGTATAAAAGGATCAGGAAGTTAGACACTTACCTGTTCAGGGTGACAAATGTTGAATGTTAAGAGCATTTAAACATTGTATAGAACTGTTTTGATCCACTAAGGATATGCAAGAGTAGAAAAAAAAAACCAGTTTATCAGTATTTTATCACTTAGAAAAAGCTGCTTTTTCAGGCATATCTTGAAAAGCCCAGGCAAACGTGACCCTCAGCATATGACTCTCACCTTCCCTTGGGTCTTCATGAGACACACCAAATTTCAAGGCAATTTGAGCAAGTATGTGGATTTTAGAGCACTTAAAGTGTCGACCTTTAAACAGAAATAGGTACTCAACCTTGGAGAGGCTGCACTCCCTGATAATTAACAGGAGGATTTCGTTTTTAAATTGTATTGCGGGAATGTAAAAGTTCTTTGTTGATATTATTAAAATTGAATTCTTGAGTTATGTCAGAWTGAGATTTTGCTCTTAYAGATCTAATGAGTAACACTGCTTASAATATATCAGAGCAGAGCTCACCCTAAGATCCTTACCTCCTATATTCTGGAACTGTCAGAAAATGTTGAAATACACTTCATGGTGTTTCATCAGAAATAATTTTTGTTTCTGTAAGAAAATAYTTCCAACATGTTGTTTTTGTTGTTTTGTTCCCACACACCCCCAAGCTRGTCAGATATTGCTGTGTGTAATGGTGGCACCAAGGAGTTCCAGTAGAGGTCAGATCCTTACAGTGGTAGTATTGCAAAAAAGGCCTCAACCCCAAACCAGTAAAAACAAAAGTGTGAGTGCAGATAAATGTAAAAAGATACAGTGACAGGAAAAACAGAGGATTTGTTTGTGAGAGGATTGGTGGCAGAGGTAGAAGGAAAATTCAGTTCTTTTTTTTCATACCTGTGTACCTCAGCATCTTTCCATGGACATGTACATATGTTCTGGAGTCAGAAAGGTTCACTTTTTTTMATTGATATTCCAGAAATAATCATAGCTCCTTCCCTTTGTACCATCTAATATCTTGCACATTTTTCAGTCCAGTTTCAAGCCTTGCTGAGAACTGGGACAAGGTGTTTAGCGATGCATCTTTTATCCTCCTTGATCTCACAAATCGGAGATAGCCAGCAGGGTTCTGTGTTTTTTTTCAAGCAAGTGCTGGTTGTAGTCCAAAATGCAAGACTTTAAAACAGTAGGATGTTTTCTCAAATTCTGGAGACACACCAGCGGTGTAAGTGGCCCTAAAACTTTTTTTCTGTCACCTACTTCTGTCTTTTTTTGTGGTCAATTCATCTGTAAATCCCTCTTCTCCTGGAGAATGCAATGTGCTTGTGTTTAAGATGCTCATGTAAAACTACCCTTTGCATGAGTAAACCCAAGTTCTCCCTCTGCAATGCATCTCCTGCTTTTGTACATTTATGCTGGGCACAGTCCAGCATTTTCTCACTTCAGCATTTGTCATTCCAGCACTGGTTTATTTTTCCTTGCCTGTCATTAAAACAAATGTTGAATGAGTGTGGGCCCACCTCAGACCCTTCTGGGTCCCCAGTAGGTAGCAATATGCCAGGTTGAAATGTGTCAAGTATCTGTTGTTCCCCTTTGCTTGCAGACCTTAAAGCAGCATCTTTCRCTACCTCTGGCAGTGTTTCCTACAAGCTATCCCAAAAAATTAATATCTAGTTTCTTGGACCAGGGGACTGTGACATACATGTATTAAATAATTCTATCAAGTACCTTTTGTGTGCCATTTTTGTGGGTGGGTTGATACGACAATCACGGATATGGTCTGGGCTGCTTTTGCTTTTTTTAGAATCCTTGTTGTTCATAATTTTTTGTATTTAATCATAAATTCCCATGTCTTTAATGGTTATTGAAGATGAAAACGTGTATTCAGAGTTACATAGTTAATACTACAAGTCTATGTGTGAGATCTGTGTACAGTCATGTAACAAGATTTCTAATTTGATTTTATCTCCTTCARCCTACTCAGCTCAGGTAGTGTTTCACCATCAGAAACAAAAACAAACCAGTAGAAAGAAAGTGGTGTCTACATTGTTTTCTCCAGTGAGAATTCACTGTTCCAGAAAAAAAAAAAGCACCAGGTTTTCATTCTTTAAAGGAAGTAAATAKAAACCAAACAAGATACATTTACCTGATTTAATTGAAATTTACACGTTAAACTCACAAATAATTGAAGTATTATTAATGGTTTAAAGTAGTTAATATTATAAATAACTTAACTGAATCCACAGATAGGTTTCTGTGTTAAAATTGCCAAGCCTCAGTAACTCAGGTATTTTTTCATAGTTGTTCTATGCATGCCTTAGAAGATTTCCTTAGCWTGAAAAGAGCTGTGGAAGGAAAATCCCCTTCAGCCTGTTGGCTTGACATTGGAGACACAAATTTGAATATCACATCAGACAAGCTAACTTCTTAGTGGTCTGTCACCCCTGGCAAGTTCTTTGTCTTCTAAAATGTAGGTGTTTTGGGATGTGGAAAATTACCTTGTCTGTACTTTTCATGGCCATGTGGTATTAAAAGACAGTAAAAGTAGACAACTAACAAGGGAACATCTTTACAAGAGGGCAAAGAAGCATTTAGACCTGTGGGAGATGACTCTTTCCCCCTCTGTCTTTTTTTTCTTGCACACACACACAGCCACACGCACAACCCAAGACGTGAGTGATCAATGCTCCTGCTGGGCCAGGCTCCTGCTGCAATCACAGGCGAGTTCTAACAAAGCAGCTGCTTCCGTGGCCTCCTGCAGCAGCTCCTCAGGACAGGGCCAACACATCCTCCTAAAATCATGGCTTGTTTGCATCCTAACTGAACAGCATTAAAGGGGGAAATGGGAATTCAGAGCTGCCAGCTACAGTATCTCTGCTAGCAGCTCACCAATAAGGCCCAGTATAGACCCGCAGAGCCTCTGGATAAATTGTATTTTCCAAGGGTTAATTAAGCTGTCTTGAGCTTCTGCATGAAGGGGAACAAACTGGCACTTGCAGCGTTTTCTGAAACCTGCTGTCGACATTACAGTCCCTGCTGCTTTTAGCTGTATCGATCCGATGCCTGACCTGTGAAATCCTTGATGGCTGCTAACACTGGAAGCTTACTGGAGCTTTCCAAGGGAGCTTCAGGACAGCTTGTGTAGTCAAGTACAATTACCTGTCCCTCCAGGAGAGCCAATTAGTTCACAAAGAGCTGGAGCAGAACAAATGTTTTGTGTGTGATTTAGAATTATTTTTTTTTTTAAAAGAAAAAAGCTTTGTTCTGTCTCATTCTTTTGTTTCTAATTTTATGATTATTGCTCTGTTCATGTCAATACACACTGCATTTCTTCACACGTCTCATCAAGGGCTACTTGGGCATGAGAARACAGATTTATAGTTATTGTTTTCTTTGCAGAAAAAAGCCTTATATGCAATGCAAAAACCAGCCTTGGCCATTTTAAATACCATGGACCTAAAAGTAGAATGCTCACATACTGGATATTTTCAGAGCCTTAGATTAGTGTGTTTAAAACAYACAGCATATGTAGATATTTGTGCTGTAATTTTTATAGCCCATCTATACATATATGTATATATAGTTATACACAGATCTCACTTTAAATTCTATGGCTTGATTTTCTGAAAGTGAAAAGGCAGCAACTCTTATACCAAAATAATTATCCAAAACCAGACCATGAGGAGTGGAAATTAAAGAGATCACTATCTATATACTAACCCAGTTAATACAATATTTATAACTTTTTAAAGTAAAAACAAAAGACACAAAACCACCAAACATACAGAAAAAAACAACAGCAACAACAACAACAAACCCAAAAAAACTCCACCAAAATTTCTTCTTTTTTATTCCAAACAACCTTACCATTTGACTTAAGTTGTACAGGGCTAATAGAGCAGCATTGGCTTGGGAACAAACCTCTTCAATTAATCTGAACTAATAATTCAAATAAATAAGGACCCAATAATTTAGGTGGTTAGTTACAGTGGACCGATTCCAAAATCTGCAATGTTCTGCATATAAATCAGGATGTAGCAAAAGTGGTTGCCRTAAGAAAATGTTGGATGTTATCAGCTGTTGGTGAGAGATGTCCTGAGGTCGATGATGATGAGTTTTGTAGGTATCGCACAGCTCCTGATCTGTTGCTGAAAATTAAATCTTTGGGGTTTTGAATTTTTGGAAGGGTTGCTTGTTTTTAATCTTCCTTTAGGAGAGTGGTGGGGAATAGTTCTCACTGGCTTCCAGCTTAGAGCTCAAGGTTCAATGWCATATCCATTACATTTGGATTCCTTCCAATCCTGAGAACTCTTCATGTTGCTGTTCTGCTTGAGAAATGGAAGGAAGGGGAGTGAGATGAGACCTCTTCATTTCAAGGTCACTGCTTTGATGGGGTCTGGGTTAGCAGTGACCAAAAGTTATTATTGCATGATGACTGTTTTGGTTTGCAGTGTGAAATGAGAGGATGGGTTTTCACTCCAATTCCCAGCTGAAGAATGTTTGTAGTGCAGAATCCACCACTACACCTGACACTAATGGACACTCTGCTTAGCAGTGAGAGCCACAGACCAGGCATGGAATGGGCATTGCAAGGGATTTATATCCCAGTTCTTTGTGCTTGTCCTTCCAAAGGMGGCTTGAAACTCTGTGGTTCAGCAGTGTAGGAGACATAACTTGCTGTTCCATTTACTATACAAGTGTGTCCTATAGGGGATTTAGACTTCCATCCTGTCAACTTGGCAGTTTTCACATGCAGGAGAAAAAACTCAAGTAGGGTAAATAACTGTGACTTTTTTTTCTAATGTAACAGTAAAAAATCCTTACCTTTTTTAACCAGAGTAAATTCTCATGTTGGTTGAGATGACGCATCTTAAATAAACCCAAGAGTGTCTCATGTTGAGGAACATTGTCCTTCCAATGTGAAAATGGTTGTATTGACCAAGTTAGCCTGCATAGAGTCTGAAGAACTAAGATTTAAAAATGTGACTGATTGACCTTCAAGGKGAGACAAGATGTTCACCATTTGAAGGGGCATTCACTGAGTTTCAGAAATTTCCAAGGAGGTTTTTGATTGAACTTTCAGTTCCCACAACCTCATTCAGTCTGTGCYCTGATCGAATGGTTGGTGAAGGAAGGAACTTCACCTGAACAAGTTTTGTCTGGMTTCCACTGGATTGCCAGCACACTGMRCTAATTGCCARCAAATGCCTCTTCCTTTCTGCATTAGGGCTTGTACGGTAACTGCTGAGCTATGAAAGGAKCAATTATTTATTTGGGAAGTTTAGCAAGTCTGAGTGGCATTTCTGTAACCTGGAGCTTCACAATTAAGAAATAAAACRATTTCTTCTACTGTCAGTGGCCTGTAGCCTTGCTTGCTGAGCTGCATGCTGGGCAGCCAGAAGAGGAACTGTAAGGGCACAATGCCATATATTTGTTTTGTTGTATAATTACTCGGCAACAMTGTCAATATTATCTACCTCAGATGAAAAAGGATAATAGTGTGAAAATCTCGACAATAACTTTTAAYGAAGCCTTACTCAGTTATTTGCTAAGGAGGCATCATAAATTATATTGCAGCAAACCTTCAGAACAATTTCTTTACTTGGATTTCACCCTTTCTTTCTTGGCACTTCCTAGAAAAACCCCGTGATATGGTGGGCAGAACTAAGGAATAAGGAGTAAGTGAGCACAAGTGCTGCAGCATTCCTTTCTTTGCAGTGATTTTTGTCCTTTGGGTCAGGGTTAAGCATAGGACAGCAGCACTTTCAAAATGATTCTTGAGTAGGAGAGGCTGCAAAGGAGATAGCCTTGTGAAAGGTCAGCAAAAGCAAAGTGACACGGTATTATCTGTGTATGGGAGGGAAATGTTTCATGTGCTGGTGGTACCAAGGGAAGTATTCTCCAGAGCAGCATTCAGGGTCCGGTCCTGGGGAAGTTCATTTGTTCCTCTTTAGGTTTATTATTCCCATCTCCCACAGAAAAGGCCAATAAATAAGAAGCAATTCATACCATCCAAAGTTTGCACATTTTTACTTCCCTGATGCCTTTCTGCAGAGTGGTTTCAGATGTCTGGTCCATGAAAATTGAGGCATCCTACAAGGCCTGCTGAATGCAGGGAGGGAGAAGTGCTGGCAGTGTGCCTGGAGAGGCATCAAAGGCATGTGCAGAGGTAATTTCTGTGGCTTTCAGGTACAAAAGGCTGCYTGAACCCCACTGTGCTCCAGGACAGTGGCTAAACCAGACTGATTTATTTCAGAAACTCAGAGAGGAGCCCGAGTCTTCTTCCCCTGTATTGGGAGGGTCACTCAAGAAGAGTCTGCATTCCTATGAAATTGAGCATTTGCTTATCTACAGCACGRAATTGAAGGATTCTGGTACTGAGAGGTGCAAAAAGTCACTTTTGGGTTGGTTGTCTGATAGAGTCCTTTTGGTTTGTGCTCATTCCCACACCAAGTCATTGGAAATCATCAGGCAGCCTAGCCTGGAGGCTGAGCACTTTGTCTTTTGGACTTGTTTTCTTTCTCTTTACCCCAGATTGGGTTTCTACCTGCAGGTCATGCTTTCTTTTTCTAACATTTAAGCACTTAAGTAATCTTTTTATTCTTTTACTACAAGAAAGACACAAAAAAAATCCCAACCAAACCTAAACTTCTGTTTTTCTCTAATTGTAGCAGCAGCTTTCATTTGAATATTTCAACTGACTGAGGAAATTTAACATGGTCCTGGATAGCTCTCAGGGAAGAAAAGTATCTGTGTTCCACAGTTCAGTGAGCCACTAGAAGGGGTATTCGAGGGATGTATGCTTGGTACAGGCTTGCATTAAATTTGTAAAGCCTGTGCTAAGCTTGAGAGGTGACCMAAGTTAAAAAGAAAACTCTCATTTAAGTTGTACATGTAATACAAGCCAAAATACTTATTAATTRCACATTTTTGTTCATCTTTCTGCATGAAAATAATTTGGGCTTTTCAAGTGTAGAGAATGCTTCATTCCACCTATCTGCAGCAATCATGTGCTTCATGGCCAGAGAGTTGGTCACATGAAACAAAATAAAAAATCCTGTAGTGCACCYTACAGTGTCCCTACCCATTATTGCAACTATACAGTGGTCTTCATAAAAAAATGGATGTGGGCAGATTATAACCATTCTTCCAGCATCTCTGAGCTATCACTACCCACAAAGCATTTGAGCTTTTCTTGTTTGCAATGYCTGACTTAAAATGAACCTTCTAAAAACAAGTTTGGATTTTCCTTTTTGATGCAAGCAACGTTTTTATGTTATAAAAAATAAAGCTACAGCTTTGTCAGAAGTGCTGTGTTCCACTTTATGAACCCTGAAGTAATGGCTCTGCACAAGTGTGTGCAGAAGTCTGTTACTGACTGTGAAGACATTTGGTACCAATTGACTGGGAATTAAAGCATCGTTTTCCTTCTCATACCAGCATAAAGACAATATTCAATTTGAACCTCTGATTTGATTGATACATCTCAGCAGCAGGACACTTAGACTTTTATGTCAGAAAATGAAAATGAAATACTTTATGTCACTGAGCACAACAGCCTGGCATGCAGTAGTTAAAATCCAATGAAGTTCCAATCAATCCTGTAGTTACTAAAATACCTAGAATGTTGCATTTGTGTTCTGAGAAGGCTTCCAGGAAAATGTCATAAAGTTAAAATGGTGACTAGTCAGTATTTGTTCTTTTAAAGCTCTAAAATTTCTCAGCCTGCAAAGCTGCTAAATATAGACAAGCAGTTGCATAAAAAGCAGCTTGGAATACAGGATGTCCAACTCACTCTTTCTTCAAACTTAAAACTGTATTTTGCAAGTGTATTTGGCCTATTGATATTGAGACCGAAACATTTTTTCCCCTGCTCAGTCAGGGCATCTAGTTTTTAAAAGTCTTTCCTAAAATTCTATTAAYTTAGAAAATATTTAACTTGAATAAATCCTCTCAGTGTTGGGGTAATCTTGGATTTTTTTTTAAAGAAAAAAAATAGTAAAGGTTGTTTCAACTTTTTATATGAACTGCCTGTCTTGACAAGTTCTTAACTTCATTATATYGTGCCTCATTAGTACTTTAAAACCTGCTGAAGCTAAACTGCATCTTACTTGCCTATTAGTTCAACCTTAGGCCCATCAGTAGAGCATTACCCAATGTCTTGGGAACAATTAAGGCATGCCTTCTCTACCAAACAGTTTCTAAGTGGACAAAACATATTTAACTGTAGAGTTTGTGGCACACAGAATGGAAATGCAGTGAAAGCTACTGGGAATATGCATTAATCCTAATGCTGAACAAGTTCCTAATAACTCACTTGAAACTCCTGGGGATATGGTATCAAGTATGTACTCTCTAAATGCTACTAATGAAACATTTACAGTCTACAGTGATAAAAGGGAAATAGAGGAGTCTGTGGCCAGTTAAAGGGTTTCTTGAACAACACCCAGAATGCAAACGTAAGATGTATGTGATTATTGATCTTTTCAGCAAAAGGACTTTATGAATAATATTCATACCATACCATTAGAAGCTAAAGTAGCCTGGGAATGAAGCATCAGCAGGAGAGCAATTGATGGATTTAGACAGGTCAGACAATGTCATTCTAAAAGCAGCTAATCAATATGGACAAATGTGTCAGAAAGGTGATTTGAAAAATGACTTTATAATAAGGGAAGGAAAAAAAGATAGGTTCCTTAGGTCCCAATTTTTCCTCCTTCAGAATTGCATATTATTGAAACAAGGTTGTTAACTGTTTCACATTTCCACAAGCAGCAAAAAGAAATTAAACTRAAAACCCAAGAGGACAAAGTTGCAGCTTCACCCACTGACAAGGAGTAAATAATCTGATACCAGGAGGATTTTGCCCAGTGTAGCTACTGGGCTGTCCCTGCTGCCCAGTTTCCCAGCTGGRTACACGCTATCCCACCTCATTTTGAATCCTCTTTCAATGGGTAAACTGAACACCAGAATCTGTGTAGCATTTTGTGGAAAAGGGTTGTTCTGGCACTCCTAAAGAGGCAGGACCTTTCTGAACTTGATTCTTTTTGTTYTGATGGCTTTAATTTGCTGGCTGGGGTAGCTTTTTCTCATTCAAGTGGTGCAAAATGGTCAGAGAGATGCCACTTGGTTTCCAGTTGGACTTCAGGAGTAGGCTGACATTACTGGATATTGTGAAACTTTGGCCCGGCAGATTAAAAAGTGCACATYCCACTGAAGTGCAATGTTACTGCTMCTGYGGTTCATCATGGCCTRTTAGCAKGTKCTTATCAGGGTTTGTTTAATTCTARACTCACTTGGCTAAACTTCTCTTCTGGCATCTGTTCTCTYCTAACCACAATGAACATGCAGTGACTAATGCTGAGGGCTCCAGGTTCATGCTAAGTAACTGTTWCTACTTCTGAAAAAAACTTCCCGTGTGACCTATTGGCCACACAACCAAACCTGTCCTTTGCTGTAATTTCCCCACCAGTAAAATAAGCTGAATAGTATTTCACCACTTGAGAAGTTCATACTTATCAAATCCCCTGGAATATTCCAATGGAAGGAATAAAATAAATGGTTTRTAAGTGCTTAGATAATTGTTATTACTTCTGCTTTTGTCAAAAATATGGCTACCTTCAATTTATTCAAATCTCTAAATATAGGAAAATTAGATCATTGAAAAGCAATGGATGTGGAAGTTTGGAAGCAATTTCTTGTTTCTTTTATTCTCCGCTGTCTCGGAAAGCACTGTTAACTGCATCAGTCCCTCTGAAATAATCCTTCATCATCTTTCCCTTTGCTACTCCCCTCTCTTTGATCCAGTAGTTAAATGTATCAGCTGAGAGATGATGTCTTCTTCCCCAGAATGACTTCYTTTTTTTTGGAGGCCCATTTGTGACATTTCACCTGAGCAGGAATTTTGGTTTCAACATCCTGAAAGTATTGTTCCACATCTGAGTTGACTCTCACAGTGTCTCTGGAAAAGGAAATACTAATTTGGGTGTCGTCAGTAGCTTCTTRACAGAGTTTTTTATTACCCTTTGAAAACATTCTCATGTCAGGACCGTAGATGAATGTGATCAGGATGAATGTGGTCCCTTCCATGTCTGCAGAAAGGAAGACTCTTGGGAAAGGCTGTCCACTGCCACCCTCTGGGCCTTCCAGGGAGGAATGAATGGAGTCGTTGTAGCGCGGTACCATCTGGAAGCAATCACAGGCAGAGTAAATAATGAGGAACAATGCAGTCAGATCCAGTGTGCTTTGTGAAGGTACCAGGTCAAGAGATGGCAAATACATTGCAGTAAAAAGTAACACAGGGCTGAGAAGTCCAACTGGGGATTATTGACTAATCAGGACATTTATAGAGTGCGCTAAGGGAAAGGAATTTGGAGTTGCAGTGGGACAGTAAATAAAACTCAGCCAATGCTTAATGTGTGTGGATGCTGATCCATTGTATTTAAGAGAGTGGAGATTTGCTCAAAGCTTTCATTTTGCTGCTAGTTGCATATTTATTATTGCTGCTAGTTATTTGTTTACTCAATTCTGAGTCTTGGTTTAAGGAGTGAAAAGATTTACCTGTGGTGGGGTGCAGCTTATGCATGGCCTTGATCTCACCCTGGAGAGCAGACCTTCAGCTCTGGATCTGTACTGGAGCTAAACCTCAGGGACAGTCACAGAGCTCATAACTGAAACCTGATCCTTCCCCTCCTGCTTGTCTCTGATGGCAGAGTTCAAGAGGTTCGGCATCAAGGTTTCTATTTCTCTTGTTTACTGTTGGTAATTATTTAAATAACACAAAATCCCCCGAATATGAATTATGAGATTGTCAGTTGCTGGTTGCATTAGTTCTCTGATCAAGTTCAGAGGAAAAGCCTTTAGGAATATCAGTTTTTCCTTCCCTCTGTAGTCCTGCCTCTTTGGCATGGGTGCTCGCAGCAATTCCCACTAGGAGCAGTAGGTATTGAGTGGGGGTTTCTCTGTCCCTTAACACTACTTCAGCAGCACAAGGTCAGTGCTGCCTTCCCTCTGGTTTTAACACCTCGGGAGAATAACATTACTGAACACCAGTCCCCAGTGTTTAGAGCTACCAAGTCCCCAGTCCTGAAGCTCATCTTTGCTATTGAGAACAAAACCACATTCTCCCCATAACCCACTGACCTCCCATCTCCATCYGCAAAACCAGACCTGGAGTCTGTTTACAAATCATAGTGGTATTCCCAGGAACACTGCATTGTAAAACAACAGTTTGTCTTGGATGCATTTTGATTTTCAAACCAGTTTTATCTTGAAAGCAATCCTGTAAGCCTTATCAAGCAAAGCCCTGGTTCCACTGTAACCGTTTGCTGAATTAAACAGTGCTAAACATTTAACATTCTAAATGAATTAGGCTGGGAGATGTGAAGAAAGCTGAGCTTTAAGATGAAATGTAGGACAAACTCAAAAGGATGTTTTGCCTGTTTCATTCAGCATTAGTATCTTGCCTATAGGCCTTCCTTTGAAATAATCTGTGAACATGGTTTCCATATAATTAGCTGAGCTGTAAGTTAGGTGTTTAAAAATATTTTTTCAGGTGCTTTTTTGTATTCATGATAGCTTCTCAACACCAAAAATCAATCTCAATCAAAGCTGCTACTGAGTTTATCATAAATTATCATGAAAAGGTTTTCTACTGAGTAGATGGTTAATTACTATCTAATTTGAATAATTTTGCATATTAATGAGAAATGAATGAAAATCATTTTTAGATTTTTAACTTCAGCTGAGAAACCCATGGAGATAATGGCCCCCTTTTAAGATGCATGTGATCCTCTTACTAAAGGAGACTGAGAATTTTTTTCATTTACCAACTTGTTTTAAATTGATTAATGGATTAGTGTTTTTGTCATTAATAAACTATATCCAAATGAAAGACAAGTTCATTATTTGACTGTGTGGCCTTATATCTGCTGCCAGGAAGAAAAAAAGTGACTGACTGAAAACAGATTAAGGCTTTGCTTAGGGAGGATGCAGCCTYGCACAATGCTTTGTAAATGCCAGAAAGCCAGAAAGCGGCGAGGTTATGCAGAGCCAGTTGGAGGTAGGTAGCAATTCCTGTGCTTTGCTATTTAAAACATGGAAAAGTATCTCAAACAAAACCCCCTTKCTTCTCCTGAGCTTGCACACCTGACTGTGAGTGGGTGAGAGCCCAACTCTTGGAAAATGGGGGTGCAGTCTCAGCCTTTGTGCTCCCAGTTGGCTCCTTTGAAAGCAGGAAGGACCAGAGGAGCCTAACTGGAAGCTCATCCTGCATTCCTCTGCCTTCAGGCTTSCTTGCTCACCAGTGCAAGCCAAATTTCACCAAATAACAGCTGCCCTGTTGCCTCACTGAATCAAACCAGCTTGGCATCTTCAGGGAGGGAAGTGAGATTCAAAATATAAGTTTGCACAGCGATGGAAGCATAAGGCCATTGAAAGAGGAACTGTACACATCTGGGCAGACCTCGAGTATTTTATGTTGTCCTTTACTGCACTAAGACCTTTAGGAGGTGACAGTCTCTTTGCAGAGTACGTGGAGCAATGTAGCCCCGATCCACAGTTGTGTGGCTCTCTGCATGCTGCAGCTGTACAAATTGTAAATAGGGATAAAATACACACACCACTGAATGAAATCACACACTTGTTCAGGGATGTCTAGTTACTATTGCATCTATTAGGATTTGGGTTTCTGGGATTCTTCCCTGCTGATTTTCAACCATGCAGTGTTTATAATATGAGCAAAAGGAACTTGCAATGGAATTGAAGGGTTGTACATTAAAAATGAGTATACAGTGCACTCGTAGAATAAATAATTCATTGCCAGAAGATATCAGTGAAGTCTAAGGACTGGCATTTATATAAATATAACAAGACTATCCAGATTTCTAATGGCAAATATTTAAAGACAGGACGAAAAAATTTTGTAGGGAAATAAACCATCCTGCTTCAAAGCATATGCCAGACATTACTTAACGTGGGCTGGGGAGAAACTATGCGTGCTCAGCCCAGGGGGGGTTTGACTACCCCTCTGCCTGCAGCAATTGGTAAAAACCTTTGTCAATAACAGATGAGGAAATATGAAGTACACCAGAACCCTTGATGTGTCCCGTGCTATATACATTTTTTTGCTTTTCTTCACTTGGTAAATGGAAAGGAAAAATTAGAGAATCACRAAATCASTTAGGTTGGAAAAGAACCTCTGAGATCACCAAGTTCAAGCTTTGACTGATCACCACCCTGTCAASTAGACCATGTCTCATTGTTAATTGACCACAGGAATTTGGTGCATGTATTTATATGCTTTCTATAATAAATCCTGGGACTTAGTAGGCTGTTATCCTTGCTTCTGATTGCAAGGCAAGTGGTGCCGTGTCTGAGGGGARTCTGAACTTTTCTGGGAAAAAGTTTGTTAAAATACAGTGTTGTGATTGCTGAATTTGGACAGAACAAGTGGTTGAAATTCTCCAAGTGGAACAGGGTATTCAGCACACATTTTTTTCTGGGTAATGATAAACATACAGCTAAATCTTTGGAAGGTACAGATTAATGTGAAATGTAACCTAAACTGTAGGGAGATGATAGATAATTTTGGAGTCAGTGCGGATCCCTTCAATATCCTCTCCTTAACATCAACCGTTTTTTAAAGCACTTTAACTGTTGCTTCCAGCATCTAAAATATTTTGAGGATTGGCATTTTTCTGTGTTGGCAAAGATTTCCTCACTTCCATTCTCCTCCATTATGTCTTCCTTCCTTTTACTTTGGGAAGAACTACCATGTGCGTGGCTCAACCAGCATTTGACTGGGTTTGTTTTMGAAGACCCCTAAGGACAAGCTGTGGACCTCAGACTATACAGCATATGAAAGTGGCATGTCAGTATGTCAGAACACTGGAAGTCATGATGGGAACTGTGTATCAGAGGCAGATAGTTAGTTAACACAATTTCTTTAATATGACAATGTTTTCTCAGGACTTGAAATGCAATACCTGTAGAACAGAGATGTTGAAATGACCAGTATGATACTGATCTGTGTGGTTCTCTTGCTTACCAGCAGAGAATGGTGAAGTCCACCCAAACAAAATGCTTTTTGTTTAGAATGTCATTGCAATCTGTGCTAGTGCTGATACAACAGATCTTAACAAATGTAACTCTTCAGAATGTGTGAAGACTCCTACATTTTTCAGTACAAAGCGAACAAGCACGTGACTGGCATTATTTTCCAGCATTAAGCCATAAAACGAYGGTTTTCATTCAATACTCTGATTTCAATATTCTGATTTCAAAAGAGATTCTGCCTAAATTCTGACTGCCTGTTTGAGTTAGTAATTTTATGCCTAGGAACAGTTTGTGAAAAAAAAAAGCCTCTATTTGCAGGGGATCTGCAGGTGTGGTTTGCACATCATACCCATGAACTGGGTCAATAGGTCATAAGAAAGCCATGGGGTCAGAGGATGTGTTGATACCTTGAAGTCATCATGCATAGGTCCCCAGGACCTGCCACTGAACTGAAGTATCTCATGAACAATTATTATCAGGTTTTCTRGCTTCTTACATGGTAGAGGAGACTCTACAGATTTTACATTTTCTGGTGAGTAAAGTATTTGCCATCATCAGAAGCATCAGCAGAAGGTCAAACTGGCTGCATGAGATTGTGAATATTTTTGCAGCTTTCATTAGCAAAATTATTCTAATTAGCGAAGACCAAAGTAATTGAAGGAGAAGGTCATTTTATTTGTTTGGGATCAATGCCTCCATCACCAGCCTGGTAGAATAGATTTTTTCAGTTGTAAGGACTAATTCTAAGCTGGTGTAAATCAAGAATAGCTCCACTGAGGTGCAATAGAGCCCTTCCACTATAACTCTTGATTCCTAAGCTCTGCTTTAATGTTGAAGAATGAAGCTGGATATCAGTTTATATTTGATCCCTTCCAGAAGTTTTGTCTCTCAAATAGTTTTCGGACTAATTTAGACTTATGGGATCGTCTGCAAAGGTATACTATGTTGTTAAGAACATAATAAAATATTTATTTATACTAAACAAAAAGTAGACTTTTACGTACGTAGTGTTGAGAGATGTGTCCATTCTATCCAAGATATTATAAGAATGCAGGAAGGCACTGACCTTATTCCAGGTGTGAGCTGCTCGCCCTCTGGCCACAAGCTGGCAAATCATCCTAACAAGTAAGGGGGCAAAGGTATTGCAGGTTCCTTCATGCTACACCTGAAAGTAAATGTTTGCTTATATATTTTTCAAATATCTAGTTATTTTTCCAAAGAGACCACACATAGGTAGAATGAGAGGAGTAAGGGCAGCCAGAAGTTAAGAGCTCTATTGGCACTATGTTTTTGTGAGTTTTGTGATGTTTTCTCCTATGCACATAGGTTCATGAACAAATTTCCGGTGCACCTTTTCCTCAGCTTCTCTCTTGAATGGCGCGGCTCTAACTTCAGAATCAGCCAGAAGAAAGGTGATATTGCTAGAAGTCAGTGAGAATTTTAAGGTCCAAATGCTTCAAACATCATTTGAAATGATCAAGGGTAGGGACCACTCATGAAAATGACGATGTGCCAAGAAGCCAAAGGCATTTCAAATAAAAACACCCCAAATAATTGCTGGGCTTGTTCTATATCAYATGAATTCATGGAGTAATGACAAAACTGTGGCACAGCTCCACTGTCACTTACAYTGAGTGTAAATTTATAGTAGTTGCAGTGAAGTCAACAGCACTTCTTTGGACTTAAAAATGTTACTAAATGTCAAATTCAGCTTTCAGGCTGAGAACAAAATAATTTTAAAGATATACCGAGAGTATGATCCTAATTTGCCTCAGCAGCCTTTAGCCTCTCTATCACATAGAAATCCAGGAAATTACAGAAATTTCAGGTTTGTGGTCCTTTTTAAGGGTGGATGGTTTTTCGAAGGTCATGTGAGGAAGCAGAATGTGTACCAGTTAGGCACTGGCCTGGTTTTGAAGGATTTGCATGCTCTCATCTGGAATGAGGAGTGTTCCCTTGCCCACCTGGGACCGTGTGATCTTCATTTCCTTGAGTAGAACTGCCCACCTGAGKGCAGGCAAAACCCTCCCTTTGCTTGCTGCTGTGCCCTCAAGTGCACAGGCTTGACATACTTTAAAATGATAAAAACTTCCTGAACTCCAAACACAACTCAGCCCAGGGCGAGCAATTGAGAAGCCATGGAGATGTTCCGCCTCATTTCAGCAATTAGTGGGTTATCCTTATGCCATTTGATTATCTTTGTTATAGCCTTTTGCACGTTACTGAAGCCTAATTCCCGCTGATTTCAGTGGGTAGGAAGTGCTTTTTGTTTTAATGATAACTCTGGAATCTGGAATTAACTATGCAAAATGAGGTTGCATATGGAGGTCCAAGTTAATTTCTGTTTAATAGAAATAAATACAGGTGACTCTCCATCAGGAAAACAGGGTCTGCAAGGTCATTTGGCTTGCTGAGGCGTGTGGATGTTTTTGTGCCAAGCCTAAATGGTGGGCACGATTAAGAGAACTTTCAGAATGGCATTTGGAATTTGCATCTGTGCAGATCAGATACCCTAAACCAAAATATCTTGAGAAATGARTCATATAAAGGAATCCAAAATGTGGGATGATGTCCTCTTCAAGCTGAAGTGAAACATCATAGCTGTGCTCTTATGGCCAAAATAGGCTGCTGTTTGAACCATACACCTGTAGAAGTGCATTTTGGGATGAGCCTGCTGGGTAATCCTTCAGATGCACCTATAGCTTTGACATTCCCTGTGGCACTCGCTTAAATGCACTGTAGGTACACGTGCACCTCCAGCTGTTCCATCTGCAGCAAGGTCAAGTGGAGAGCACCCCATCTACTGTCCCCTGCTGCAAGGACAGACAGGAGTGGACACTGCCAGAGGTCATTAGCTGGTCTATCCTATGGGAGACAAGTGGATACCAGCAACAAGGTCCCTGTGGCAACTTCCATATTACAGCATTCCTTAGACAGCTGTGGTAAAACCAAGGTACCCCAAACTATGTCCTGTACCCCACACTAAGAATGTGCAGAATATACAATTCTTAGCCTACACAAAAGATCCCAGAGCTTGAACTGCAAAGCTTTAAGCATTCAGCCCAGCCTAATCCAGGAGGTCCCAGCCAAAAAAGCAGCCATTGTTAAAGGGCTTGTTATAGTCCCCATGCTCCTGAAATKAGGCTGTTTTTTGTGCGAGTGCAGTGACCAATAACATGACTTTGGTGGATGAATTATGTCTTGACACTGGTCCAGGTAAAGCAGTGCAGATGACAGATAATTTGGCAGAAGGGGTACAGTTAGCATATGAAAGGATATCTATAACATATGGGCATCAGTATATATTTGTGGATTAATACATAGCTATTCTCCTGAAAAATAGGTTTTAAAATTGTCCTTTCTGCTTAAAATGAAGCAATGAAGCTTTAATTATAAACCCAAACATACCTAATTCATATGTAAGAGAGATCCTGGGAAAAAAAATGTTAGAGGACATAAAAAGAAATTAAAGCCAAAGCTTGTCAGTGTAATCATTAACTACAATGGATCAGTGCCAGTTTACACCACCTGAGAATCTGGCCAATAATATCTATTTAGCACACACTGTCCTACATTTCTTGTGGTATTTATTTTTAGTCATTACGATACGTCTGGCAAAATAAGATCCTGCTTTATTCCATGGACAAGTCTTAAATGAACTTCAAGTGCTTAATGTTCTTTTTCACTTTTCTTCTGTTTGTGTATGTAGAATAATCCAGCTATACACGGTGCTCTAGAAACTCTGTATTTCCATGGCTTATAGATTTTCTTATATATTTATAGTCTAATTATATAACTAGTTTTGTAAAYTTGTACTTCTTAGGTAAGATATTCCAGAAATCAAAATAGTCAACATTAAACACCACAAGTACAGCTGCAGTTTTAAATATTTTATAATCCAATCAAATTGTTTGAGTAGTAATGCATTTAAATGTTGTTATGGAATCCCCTCTAGACTTTTTAAAATGGTTACTCTGTTCTTGGCTTTGCTATTTATGAWATTCATATGGGATGACATTTTTAATAATAGAGCATTTGACTTACAGAGTAGCAATTCCTGGAGTGTCTCAGTATAATCTATAATTTTCTGACTGAACTTTCAGAGGGACACAAACACATATCACACTTTTATTAATGAACATATACATCTGTTGATGTTGCCATAATTGAAATGACCTTAAGTGAGAAGACCTACATAAGTCATTTAGCATTTTTTATGATGCTCGGGTGAAGGTGCTGTACAGATGCAGCTTTAGGATGCTAAAGCAGGAGTACAAAAGCTGTGCTAAAATGATGAGGAGAAGTTTAATTTGGAAAAAGGCACAAAGCAAAGCATAGCCCATGTATAATTAGGCAACATCCAGTACTATAGAGTTGGACTGAAGAAAGCTATCACGGAGTCTAAATTACCTCTCCTCCCTAGAGAGGATGGCACTGTCAGGTCAGGGCTGTGCTAAATGCTGGGTAACAGGAGGCTATTTGATTTCAGTTGCTTTCACTGTGCAGAGGTTGTGGATAAACTGAGGACATGATTTCTGTAAGGCAAAAGTTCCTTGACCTCCTCGAGCACAAGTGTGTGTTGGAAGGGCATTTCTGACAGCAGCAGCCAGGACTCTGGAAAGTGAAAAACAACCAAACAAAATAGCAAGCCCCTGTTCCTCTGAAGTCCATTTAAGGCTCTCTTCCACTCAAAGGTAYGAAAAGGAGACAAACAAATGCATGAAACTGGGAAAAAAGTTGTGAAGACTGGTGGGAGTCAAGACTCCTCTGGGCCCCCACCAGCAGTGCCCAATTCCCCAGGCACCCTGTGCTGGTGACACAGGAGTAAAGCAATCGTGCAGGCAGGGAGCCTTCCCCTTCCTGCAAAACCTGCCTGTAAACCTGTGGTCTTAGGCACAGGTGCAGCTTCTCCTTCCCTAGAGGTTGTGAATTCTCCTTGCTGTGCTCTCAYAGGTTACRCTGTGCCAGTCCCCACCAGGGCTGCAGTGATCCCAGGCCAGCCCCATGGTAAGGGAAGGGTGACCCAGGACAGAGACACAAGCCTCCAGGAGGAACATCCTGAGGTCCATCAAAATCKAGGTAGAGTTCTCAGGGTGGCGTTGTTTTTTTTTTTTGCCCTTTCTTGCAATTCTTCATCTACTTAAGTGTATGGAATAAATTTCTAATGATTATGGCCAAGGCAGATGCTCACATGGTGAAAATCAGCATATGTAGCTCCATGGGCTTCAGAAGCACAAGCTAAGATAGTGCTGCTGCTGGTTTTAATTTGCTCAGTACTGTGGGAGAATTTGACTTAGAGTTTAGATCAGAAAAACTTTCAAGAAAGAGCTTACAGGTGAAGGGATAGATCCTGCTCCCCTCTGAGTTATAAAGCTTGCTACATGAAAGATCTGGAGCTACTCTGGATTAACTTCACCAAAAATAAGCCTGGAATCAGGTCCTGTGGTACCTGAGTTACCTCAGACTGTTATTAATTTAAAGAAAGAAAATGAATTCTTGTTAAGAGGAAATAAGCAGTCTTCATTAATAATAATTTGAGAGAGAAGACATTAGTTTTGATATATTGGCTTAATTTCGTAAGTAGATCAGTAAAACCCAAATTAATAATTTTACAAACTAGTAAACATTTTCTGTAGTTTAATATTACATATGTTGAAATGTTTCCTTAAAACAGTGGGTTGCTCCATCTGCAGCAGCTACCCCTGAGCTGAGCACCTCTGCTCAGTGTCAGGCTTGGGCTGTGTGTGCTCAGCTGGGTCCCTTTCCTGTCATTAAACCCCATCTCTGAGGCACCTATGGAATTGTCTATTCATGCCTAAAAGGAAATGGTCCCACCATCACCACCATCCCTTCTGGAAGGATCTCACCCCTGCTCTGCTTTCCCATTTAAAAGCCTTAGTTGCTCCTGAGTTTCGGTGGCATGACAGCAGAGGGGAAGGAATGGCAGCCATCCAAATGATTCTTCGATACAAGCTAAGTGGAAAAAACACCAGTATCAAATTTCACCAGAAGCCATCCACTAATGTCCCAGGATTATTGCGTTCTTCAGAGTCAGAAGGATTGTATGTAATTTTACATGTAATGTTCTTTGAACATATGGTTCATAACATAAAAATCCCTTCATTTTAATTGACACAATAGGCTGRAATGGCTTTTTTTCCCTTGCCAAAGTACTTGTTATGGTCTGTATCACCTATAATGTGCATTCTGGAAAGCTTCTAACTAGGTATTTGGATGCTGGAATGCAAAAGATTGCTATTTATGAGACCATGAGACCACCTAGTGGGTCAATGATTTGCATTTTAGAAGTTCATTAATATGTACTAAGATGATAATAATGCCAGTGTTTCATCAGACCAACCTTCATCACAGTCAGCAATAAATATCTTTAAAAAATACCTTTTAACATAAAACAGACGAATATACAAATGTCTATTTTTGTGACACTCAGGCTCTAGTTGAAAGTTTAAAGGACACCRGGCAAAGCATTTTTCTCCCAACAGTGGCTAAAACGATCTTTTCCTTCAGTTGTTTTTAAGAATCCACTAGAGGCTTGAAAGTGAAATCTATTTTCTTATCTATTCCCTTTTWCTTCCTTCATGGACACATATTGGTTTGCCATTGTAAGGCTGCTTATGAGCGCTCGTCTGCCTGGCATCGATTTGTTTTTTCCTTATTTAGGAATAACACTGCTGTCTATTTGTTTAGGAGAAAATACACATACATRGAATTATGCAGGTTTTCACACATATCACAGAGAAATATGAACTTTTTTTCTGACAGCTATGTAGAAAATATCCCTTGTGCTCTGTACCCCATCCAGATTTCACATCGAACTGTTTTACATCTCTGTACCTGTCCTCAGTTGAAGTAGCTTTTATTAAGCRTAATCAGAAACACCTTTTCCTCTCAGCCCTGTGTTCATTTTGATCATTCTGATCCGTRTTATTTTCTCTTTTGCAGATAAAATTCAGACTAATAATAATAATAATATTTCATCTGACAGGAGTATTATGTTTTGATTTTTTTGTGTGTCTGCTTCAGAACCACAGCATGGAGGAATTTACTTTAGACTCCCTTTCATTAAAGTTTAATCAGAAAGGCATATACAGAGTTAGGTGAATGCCTGTATGACTTATCTGAAATATAGGTTAATTAAGCAAGCTAAATATACTTTACAGAACAGAACAGTAGAGCAAACTGCAATTGAATTCAGAAGATTCAGACAAAAGTGATCATCCCAGCATTTGGAGCGCGTTTCCCCAGCCTGCTGGAACTTTATACAACAGCATAGACTAGTGGCAGGAGGAAAGATTGTAACCAGGGCGCCCTTTCAGAGTGTGTGCTGGGCTGGGACCCCTCARACCTGAGCTCCAGCCACAGCCTGGTAACCTGGAACCCTTAAACAGCTCCCATAGGGTTTTATAAAATCCCAATGTAAGTGGTAACTACCTTCATTATCTAACAYGACTTCCTGTTAACTAGGTTAAAAAAGATATCTCAGCTAGTGAATAATTAATGTGGCAGCACTTACAGAAACTCAAATTAAAAAGCAGGTAGGGGCACTTCCTCCCTTTTGTTTGATCATGAAGCAGTTATCTTCAACATATTCTCCCCTTTTTTTTTAAAAAAAGGTATTTTTTACTATATTAGTGTAGCTATCCCATTGTGGGATGTGAGATATGAGGTGGGGAGCTGACAGTAGACATTTTATTCCTTAGTTCAGTTGCATTTCATTTACCTCCACTTGTTTTCATTTCTCAGTGGGTTCCCTTTGTCAGTGCCTTCAAACCCAGGGGGTGAGCAGATGAACAAAGAGGGCATTTCCCTGGTGTGAATGGGACTGGCTGCCTCTCCTCCAGCTCAGAAGGATTATGCTATTTACCTGTATTTAATTCAGTGGAATTTCTTTGAAATATCTGCCTAGGAACAAACTCTGCAGGCCAACAAAAAAGCAAAACTCCCTCTGATTTCAAGAGGGGGGTTACTCAGTGCCTGAATGCGGCATTTGGCCAYAGGAACTGTAACAAAAGCTTTGTGTCCATAGTGCAGTGGGGATACCAGYCAGGTTCCCCCTGGAAATAAAGCAAGACCACACATAGGAGCCAGTCTCTTTAGCACCCTGTTTTGCAAAAACTGACATTCTAGACTTTGGCATTCTGCTTCCCCATTCCTGTCTACCTTGTACAGTCATTCACACTTCCACATAGTGCATGTAAAATGTAAAGGAAAACTGACAGTCATTTCCCACACTTTTTCTGCTGTTACTGATGACTAAATGAGGTGCAAAACAATGAAAAACCTCAGTGTCAGAAAAGACCAACTTGTCAGATCAAATCAGCCTAGGACAGATCTTGAGTAAATCTGCTGGTCTTTTCTCCTGCTCATTAGCTAAAGCAGTTTCTCACAAAGGCCTGATGTTGTTWCCTGATCCACCTGTGGACTTCAGAAGAATGAATTCATTCTGGCCATTAGTAAAATATGTTGTATCCTTAGTCTGGCCTGACATGATGTCCCARGTCCCTTCCTCCCATGCATGGAACTGTGAGGACATTTCACATGTGACATGGGGCACAGCTGAGCTCTGTGGCCCTGGGAATGGCTAGCTGCATTGCAGGAACTGGGAGTGCCATGGCTGGTACAGATAAATGTATTTACAGCTCTAAATGGTGTCCAGGTTTAGCAACTTGGGCKCTGTCTGGTGCAGATCAGCAAAAGTTTCATTGGTTTCATTTTGGTTCCTTTCCCCCTGGAAAATACAGGAGGAATCTGACTGCTTTGACTCAAAAGACTCTAACTGATTAGTGATAAATTAGAATCAGTGGACAGAACTTGAAYACATTTTTACAGCTTTGCTCTGAATTAAAACAATGGTGAATCTGGCCCAGATTGGTCCTGCTAAAGTATTGGACCTAAGTTGTGAGGTCCAGACCTTAAGTTTKGGTCTCTGGGTGACCAGGCTGTGCCAAAACAGGCAATGGTATCTGCACTCAGACATGGGGGAAAAGCTGTATTTGTAAAGAAAACAAACTGAGCCTCTAAAACCTGGATCCCTCAGCAGTTCTGCYGGCGTTTATGGAATCCTTCTGCTAAGCTGGTGACTTCATTTTGGGAGTGGCCAAGCAATGCCACTCTACAAACTGAACCCTCAAAGCTCTGTGAGATGGAAAGCTCCACGGCCCACACAGCCCCAGTTGCAGAGAAAAGATGTCTGGAGTGGCTCTCAGGTGGCTCATGACAAGGATTCTCCCCACAGTGGGGCAGAAATACCCATTAGCTGATATCTGCCCAGCTTCTCGGCCAGTGCAGGGGGGTAGCATTGGCCTAAATAGCTCTTTCGAGCAGTCTAAAAGCTGCACGTGACAAAAGAGGCCATCTCTACTCCCCTTCTCACTATTTAAAGTGTCACAAGAAGTTTGAGTGAGATATTTTCTCGTAATTTGCTTTTTTAGCCACTCCGATGCTTTGGGGTATGGATTGTAAAAATTGTTTGCAGACCTTAAGTTTATGCTGAAGATTTTATTCAAAGTAAATAAGATTTACATACTTACATGATCAAATACATATATGTGAGCACAGAATTCTTTGCTCAAAAACCTAATCACAATTTGAAAGATAACTCAGAGAAAAAAAGTAGAACCTTCTGAATTACAAGGAGAGAAAGAAGGTGAAGAAAATTGAGGACAGAAGGACCACACAGTCAGGCATTTTGTCAYTTGCTATTGCCAGTACTGGCCTGTGACTTTGGATTATATGAGAAACTTGAATGGAGGACAAAAAATTGTGTTTGACTAAGGATGRCATTAAAGTGAGATTTGCAGCAATCCTTTTGATTAAGCTAACATTTTCCCTCCTAGTGTCAGGAACCTTGTCAAACTTTAGCTGCCTGCACTGAGCACCGCTGGCTGTGCCACGGCACAGCTGTGTAACCTTGGACATGACWGCTGTGAAAAGAGCCACATGAAAAGTGGTGTGGGGGCTTTGTGCTCTGGGCTCAGGAGCTGCTTTAAGCTCAGACCTTCCAGGTGAGCCTGTGCTTGGCTGATCCTGGTCTGGCCTCCTGACCTGCTGGCTTCACTTCTGGATGCACCTGAGTGTGTCTCCAGGAGTTTGTCTCAAATCAGTGAGCTCTTGGCTAATGCTGGTCACTGTCACAGGACCTTTTTKGGGTACTGGGAAGCTGTGCCTTGGAGGAGCAGCCCACCCTCGCTTCTCCCTGGCACTCAGATCCTTTGGTGCTGGGAATCCTTACCTGKGGGAACAGCACTTTTTCTGTCACCTGCTGCAGGGACAGGGCTGTGGAATTACAAATAAGTTTCTAAGGAATTCCTTCCTGAGACAGAACACTGGCCCCTCTCTATACRCCGTGCCCGCAGTGCTGAGAGCAGGAGGGACCAGTGCTTCTGTTACATGAAAAGCATGAACCTGCCTCTGTCAAGTCTATGGGATGCAGACTCCTAGAAGGTGTTCTCAGGTAGGCAGTTTGAGGATAAGAGTCTACTCTTCTAACTGAGGAGTACTGTGATCATGCCTGGAAATAAAGAAGCAGCCAGGGGAAAGAAAAAAGCATGTAAAAATGTAGAAARCAGAAGTAAGATAAGGACTGCAGGGTTCATGAAAGGGATATAGGAGAAAAAACTGTCGTATTTTCTGCCCTTATATCTTTATTTCTGCTTCTTATCACTCTGAGTTTTGCACATTCTTTTTTCTTGCCCCTTCTATATCCTTCTCTTCTCTTGCTCCTTCCCKGGCATGATGTGATACACTGTAGCTTAAAATCTTGGCACTCTTTTGAACTGCCAAGTTTAAAATTCTTTGAGTGGCTTTGAGTGGTAATAGCTGAAATATTTCATTTTAGTGAGAGGTTAAAGCTAGGTCACCAGTTCCCAAGTACAGTTTGTGAGAAAATTAAAAATACTCCAATTTGCTTATTTCTTAGTCTACCAAATTGAGYAAACATGCAGAGTCATGGTGCTTCTCTCAGAGGGGAAATACAGAAAGAAGGCAGTGAGGGGGGCCTAAAGTGCCTGTTTGCAACCCTCGATTTCCAGGGCAGGGAGATTTGTGTGGGACTTCTGTACCTGGGCACAGATTGCCTTTTTCRTGATCACAGTGTTGGCAAACAAGGTCAGTTTTGTGCTTGTGTTTGGTTGTGAGGGTTCCCTGGTGAATTCTGAACAGAGGAAGCACTGTAGTTTTGGGATTTTTTTCCTTTCTTTGATTGGCTGTGGCTTACAGGGTCTGGGAGGTGAATGAAATCACCCAGACATGAATCCTTTCATGAGTTAGAAAAAATCATAATGATGATGTCATTTCTTGTCAGGACCAAGGGTTCGTCCRCAATGGCTTATGGAATATGACACTTCCTCCTCTTTTGGGGAATTTGGGAAAAGTCTTATTTTAGAACAGTTTTCCATAGTTTGATGGAAGAGAATGATCATACAGGTCTCACACAGTCATTAGATTGTATCGGTTCWGTTTAGCAGAAATTTCAGAGTGGAGTTTTTGCTTTCTTTACTTATTTTCTTTCCTTTACTTCCTTTACTTATTTACCCCCTCATGTCTTTAAGTCAATTCATTTTCTCACTATTCAGATGTCAGCCCGGGAGTCACAAATCAATATCTGACCACGTAATTTTTTTGGTGTAGGAAATGAGGCATGTTTAGGGGGTTACAGGAAGAGAATGACAGAAAAGGGCACATTTTAAAGTGAAGTTAACACTCTGGAACTGGACAGATTGACATCAATCAATAGAGCACAAGGAGCTGCTCGACGGCTGTTGCTTAAGCCTCTTCTAAAATGACCATTTACAAGAGAAGGTCATTCAATTTTTGTGCTGCTGTGTGTCCTGGTCCTGCCTCAYGATACATGCGAACACTTCCCTAAGCAACTTCTCTGGTTCTCAAATTAACTATTAATGAAATGGCTATTGGATTACATTGGTATTTATTACCGCTGTGCTTCCCAGTTACTAGAATCTTGGAAATGATCCTTTCCATACTATCATCCAAGTCATTACTGTGAATAATTAGAAAGCTGGGCTGTACCCTACTGGTAACCTCTTTCCACCTTGAAATAATCCCATTTACTTCCACTGTTTGTTTCTTGCCCTTCAGCCAATTTTCAGTCGGTGTAGGCTGCCAGTTTCCTTCCTATTGTGTGAGTCTGCACCTTAGGCGTTAGTCTCCCATATGGAAATGTTTTCAGAAAATAGGAACTAAATTTCTTGTAGCCAGTCTCCCTTTAATCRTTCTCTATTACACTCTCATGCTTATACATTCAGTATTCCTTTCCCTTGTTGGAAACATTTGCCAAACTGTCTCATTGCTGGGTCCCTTTTCGGRGGGCTGGAATTGTCTCTTTGTCTTTGCCTTCCCATCTGACTTCCAAATCACATCCCTGGGTAGGGATTCTAAGYCCTGTCTGGAATTGTCCATGGGTAGAGAACCCTCAGGATAGCTGTGAGGATTTMGTGGGTAGAGGATGAGGTCTCTGGTCTGCATCTTGGCATAAATCTCAGAAGGGGCACTAGTGTTGCRCCACCAGTGTTTTTGTGGCATAAATGGGGAGATTTTGATTGTACAGGAGATTTAATTAGATTTAATGCTAATTAAATTTTTTTTTCATATTAACATGTTCACAAATATTATTGCATCTCGTTAGATTTCATTCTTCTATCCTTACTGAACAATATTCAGTGGTAGTTTCAGATTACAATAAGTTCATTATGAAGATAAGGTGGAATTAGTGTAGGAAGCTCAGCTGGTTGAAGGGGTCTGTGCTTTAATTACTGCAGAGGGTGTGCATATTAATTACAACACAAGTGATATTTACTGTACCTCAGGAACATATGACAGGGTAAAGATACTGACAGCACCAGCTAATAAACTCAGTATGATAATGAGGAGAAAAGACCATAAAAATAGAAGGAAATAAAATTATTCATAAAGTATATTGATCCCAAAGTAAAGACATTAAGCTCTGATGAAGGGCAACAAAAGGGAAGCTCCTCACTTTATCAAACAAATAACCAAAGTAGAGAAATGTTAGCAGAGAGACAGATTGTCATTATCCTGGTCATGTGACCACACTCTAGAGAGTACGTGTGCGCAGTAAAATATAAGTTTTTGCTTTTAATAAACCAGCAGAAAGCCAAGCCTTTACCTGCAGGATAGCAGGTCACAGTGGTTTTGATGAACTGGTGGGCTGGCCACGTTGCAAGTTAATGTTTGAAGCAGAGTGATATGAGCAGACTGTTCCTTGGCTAAGGAGCCATCAGCAGCTCCACAAAGAAATAACGTGGCTAATTGGTTTGGGCTGCGCTAATTGCTGCTGCATTTCTCCAGGTTTGTTCTAATCCTAATGTTCAAGCAATTGTGTTTAATCATTTCTGAGCCACCTTACAGGAAGYGTCCCTTTCAACAGGCATTTAAGGAGATACTAAACATGAAATGCAGTGGAAGGATCTGTTGCACATCTCCCGGCTGTTGGGGTCAATCCCACTGCCCTTGGTATGGAGTCCAGCTCCCCTGGCTGGACCTGTTTGAGCTCTGTATTTMCCTGCTGGCATTTATACTTCATTTACTACTTGGCAACAGCTCATGGAGAAATGCATCAGGGGTGACCTGTTGGGATGACAAACCCTCAGGGGAGAAAGGATAGATTCAGCCTGTTGTTTCTTAGCTTCCTTGGTAGTAGCTGCACACCTCCCTAGGACTTGTGCCAGGAAAATCCTGTCTCCTCTTTAGAACAAACTAAGGCTGTGCAAATGAGTTGGGGGGGGGGGGGGGGGGGGGGGGGGGGGGGGGGGGGAAGTAATGTAAATAATTTCTTCCAGATGTAAATAATATCTTGATTGATATTTCAAACCAAAATGGAAAGGAAGAACCTCATCTTTTACATGTAGCTACTGCACATGGTGATAACTCTGAAGTAATTATTTTGTTATCATTCACTGGTTATTTCAAAAGATTTTGCCTAARTAAAATCAACAGGAGCAGTTCAGCCCTTAAGTGCCTGGCAGTCTAGGTGAGTGTCTGAATAAGACAGGAACCACAGAGTGTGAGGAAGTTTTAGTACGTGTAGTTCTTTTCACTATAGACATTGTGCTCCATAATGTGTTTTCGTGTAAGGAATTGTGCAGGTTGGATGACAGGAGGTGAAGCTGGCAAGCAAAGCCATCTCTGCTATAGCCATTCATCTCTAAATACCTGCGTTCAAATCCCATTTACTGAGAGCCTCACATGTCCAGGGCTTTGTGTCATCACAGCCTTGGCGGACGTGTGTTACCCATCACAAAGCTCTTCAGGTTGGGCACGTGTGTCAATCTTGGCTTAATAAAGACACCTAGGTGGAAACAGCCACTCTTGGTCAGGATCTCTGTACTCCACTGAAGACTGAAGTGGATACCCATTTCATTCAAATGATCCTTTCACTTTTTGGAGCATTGGTTGGGGTTTTTTTCTTCTTTCCATCCTATAATTAAGAATCAACATTTCTTCCTCTTCATTCTTGACAGGTCAAGGAAATAATGTAATACTTACATTTTCAGTACACTGGTTAGCATTAAATTCAACAGAACAAATGAATAAACTCTTTTGTCACCAGTATTACCATAGTGCCCCWATGCTGAATGTTTATTTCCATCTTCTGTGGAAGTTTAGTTTACTGACTAGTGTGAAAGATCCTAAATTTTCCACTCTGTTTGTTGTTTGTTCGGAATTAAATTAGCTTTCTTTGTGGTTGTCCCCCTGACTGGTGCACTGTAAAGACATAAATGACAGCTTTTTTATAACTTTTTTTTTAAAGTCAGATACTGGTTTTATGCATTAGGCAAACTAAACTGCACTTTAAATATCTAAGGCACTTGAATCTATAAAACAGATTGAAAATACTGCAAGAGCAGTTGGTATCTTGACATTTCAGGTGCTTTTATCTAGAGCCAGGAAGCTCAAGAATATACAAACCAGAAAAAATGATAACAAAAGTATACGACCACTTTCAAAGCTTCAAAAATGTCTGGATTGTATCTGATAAAAGTTTTGGATGGTTTGGGCTTTATTTTATTGAAGTGAATTCGCCTATCCATGGCTGTAATTCAGTGAGTTAAAGACTAATGGCTTTCCAGTGGCTTTTGGGAAATGTGTTGGTGTACTTGGTCCTGTGCCTAATTTTGGTAGGAGTAAAACCCCTGCTGCTCTGGGCAYTTGTGCTCCTGTGTTTGACAGAAAAATTGAGGTTTCCTTTACTCTCTCACCCTTAGCGATGGTCCTTCCAGGATTAGGACTGCAGCAGATTTGAGGACATTGGGGAAACATATGTTCTTTCTGTGCATGCTTCACATATCCTTAGATTTCACAGTTTCTGGGCTCTGATTCAGTGTCTTTCAGTGATGCATTTATCAACAGATTTTTAAAAGAGAAAAAAAATACAGAAAAGTTAACCTCTATCCTAGTTCATTGTGCAGTTGCTACTTGTGAGGAACAACAAGGAATAAAAAGCAAGACAGTGATGTCTTGATGTTTTTGATGAGCTGAACATGCAGAATTGCTTATCTAAATGCTGATACTTAAGGAAAAGTATAGTTTCAGATACTGATCTGAAAAATTTCATTGAAACCAAAATTTTAGACCTCTCCTTTTGTATCCTACTGTAAATGTATTGTCTTTGCTGGAGACAGTCTTCATGTAGCYCCTTGGAGTGGTTGAGCCTATGAAGTCATGCACACATTAAGTAAAGGCACTTACAGTGCAAACACTTCAGTGTTTGCCTAAATCATAATCTTAACTAGGAGAGATTTTTAGGTAAACTTGTGTGTTCTACAGACTTCAAGCTGAGTACTGTATTCGTGTATCAGGGCTGGGAATAAGCTCAGTTTTGGCCATGGAGAACATAGCAGTATTTCCAGGATCAGAAGGAGCTTGGATTTGTGCAGTGGCCAGTGGGACTGGGAGGTTTATTTTAAATGGCTTGCAAAGTAGGGCAGAAATGGGTGTTAGTGGATTCAGGATATTTAGTCTTTCAAKGTTTTTTTTTAATAAGGTGCTGTGTAAAGACCTCATAAGGAATCTRAATCCTGTCAGGCTAGATCCTGCTCCAAGTTTAACACCTGTTGAAAAGGAGGAAAGCAAGCACAAAAATAAACTGGGCTTCCTTGCATCCTTTGCCTTTTTCTCCTTCCATACAACACCCCACTACTTGCTTTCTGTGGAAGCTGACATGATGCTAAATAATTTTGGCTAATTGGTGCTCCACAATATTTTGAGGAATTCCAGAGCTAGCCTGACTGTGCACTTAACAAATATAATGAAGTGGCCTACACTGAAATGCAGCTTTCTGGGTGTGCTTTCCCATTTTGAGTCCGTGTTCATGTGAGAGTCAATGAAGTCAGCTCAATTAAAAGGCTCTTTTGGATGGAGCTGGTTGTTATGCCAGAAGAAATTGAATACAATGTGAGGGTGGTCGAAGAGGATAAATCACAAAGAAGAAAATATTTTAATGCCATATATGTATAAATCAATGGCATGTCCTTATCTTGAATTCATGTTCACTTTTGGTCACCTTATCTCAAAGACGTAACGGAAATAGAAATGGTCCAGAGAAGGGCAAAGAAAATGAGTAGCACCCTCTGAGAGCCTTTTATATAAAGCTACATTAAAAAGGGCAGGATTATTATTTAGTTTGGAAAGAAGAAGAGCAGGAGGAAATGTGGCAGAGGCATATAAAATAAAATAATGAAGGGCATAGATCAGGCCAGTCGGCTGCTTCTCATTACGTTTGTCTGTAACAAAAGGAAAAGAGAGAACTCAAAATAGAACAACAACAGGCCAAAGAGTGATTCATTAGTGAGTGACAAAGTACAGCACAGGGTGCATGCCTTTAACTTGTGGAACTCAGAGCTGCAGGATGAAATAAAGCCCAAATTATGTACATTAGGAAAGCCCAACACAAATTTTCCTTTAATACTCCAATTGTAGCTTATAGTCCTTGAACCAGGATTTAAATAAGAGCTGCTGTTGCTCTTCATGCACATAAGGAATTTACCAACTCAGGTGGTGGGAGACCTTTTTCCCTGCCGTTCTATATTGCCCAGTTTAGGTACAGAGTGGGGCAGGAGAGGCTGGACACSTTTCCTTGCTTCAGTCACTATCAGTTGCAATCAGAAATAGGAGCTGTAAGTACAAGAATTACTCAATGAAAATTCTGAAGTTATTGCTCAGTGGCAATTTGTCAGCTCCGATTTTTCTGTGCAAAGAAGCTTCACTTCTCTTCAGGGTCTGGATGCTACTTCCACTTTGTGTGCTTTGCTTTCTGTCTTTGATCTTGTCAGAGTTTGTAACTTGGTTGGGATAGTTTGTCACTGCWTCTAGCATTTCCCTCCCTTAGCTGCCTTCAGTCTCTGGTGATTGCAGAATAAGGATCAATGTCCTACATGGGCTTTTAACAGGTAGATCATTATAAGGCAAGCATGATSATTAAATGATCCTCACTTTATTTATGCACTTTATTAAGTATCTTTTCCTGCATGTCTGGCAAATGCACTTGAGGTAAGTTAGGAACAATTATGCTGAATAAATAAAAATATTACAGTTAAGTAAAGCAAAACATTAGTTAGGATATCTAGGGCACTCTGGAAAATAGACACACTCTATTGCACTTAAACATCATGCTTGGTCATTTGGGTTCCTGTTCTCCACTTACTTTTCATTTGTAAATAATGCAAGAATTTACCAGACTGCCTTGCTGCAAAGGGAGACTTTTAGTTAGACTCAGTGCTTGCTTTTCTCTTAAATTCCCTCTTAGAGGAATGAACATAATAGAATATTGTGAACATACTGAGAATCCTTCTTAGCCTCTTATTTGGTTAGTCAACAGTTACTTGTAAGCTTTCTGGCTTTTTATTTTTTTCAGAGAAGAGGCAGGATGTCTTTGTTGTTAGTAATATATCTCTGATTTGTAGAATACAATTGCCTCTAAAGATATTTGAGTACACAGACTTTGCTTCTACTGAAATGGAATGTAAGCACTTTCCTCCTAAGTGAATTTAGAGCTGAAGAGGACTGAGCAAAATATGGAAAAAATACTCACCAATATTTCCCACATGAAAATAGAACTGCAGCTGAAATACACYATGACCTTGTCATGTTTGCTTTACCTGAACAATGAGAGGTCAAATCACATTAACACAGATCCTCACAAATACAGGATTTTATGCTTGTATTTCTGAATATTCACAATGAAGGAAATTCTTCCTTGTGCTGAAGGGTAGCAACATTCAGGCATCACCTATCACCCCTGCTGGCCCTASCCTAGGTTATACAGCAGGTTTGTGCTGTATATGTTTCACCCTACATGACCTACACAACCCACCCCAAAGTGAAATTTCTCCTTTCCCTGAAAGCTGTCTCCTTCCTGCCCGTGGCTTGCCGGGGATGCTCCATTGTTCGCAGAGCTGGTGTTTGGCTCTTGTCTAGACCAATGTTCGCTCATCACAATACCCCTGTCAACACCGTGCTCTGGATGTGTGAGCTGTGCTGCATTACTGTTGTCAAATGGCTCTGCTGTCATGTAGTGTTTAAATGTAAAAGATATAGGTGACGATGGGAAGCTGCAGATTTGTGCTGAAAATCTGGATTTTAAGTTGTCTGCAGCACACAAGTTGAAAAGCCGAGACAGTTTTACAATAAATGTAAGCAGTTTAAGCAAGCTTGTAGCTATCAAGATGTGGATGTATGTTTTCCCCTCTGAAACGTGCTGCCTTTCAAGAACACAAGTGTGGCATTTAGGTGACACCATACTGCTCATCCGTGTGCCCTTTCCAGGGATGACTGTGCTTCTGTCTGCTCCTGTCTGCACACACTGCAACTCTGAGGGTCTTCTGTGACCCTGCCACAGGCTACAAGACACGGGAAGTGCAGAGGAATTGAAGCTGTGAGTGACAGAGGAAAGATGACAGTGAATAAAATGCAGTGCACTCTTTCACTTCCATCCGTTTAATTTCAGATCTGTTTGGGGTTTTTTTCGTATGTGCTAGAAACGCTTTATTTTTGATGATTTCTCCCTGRTGTTACGTGCCTACCTGTTTCTATTTTCTTTTCTGTTTTGGTCCAATAWTCATAGATGTTCCTGGTCTTCCCCCAGACTGCGTTGTGGGTGAACTTTCTAAAATCCAGTGTTTGAGAATAATTCTGAGTTTCTGACTTAATCAGAAACAACAACAAGGAAAAAAGTCAGAAATAAGAGAGAAAGCTGCATTCCTTCCTCTTTCTCTGTTACACCTCAAAGGGCACTGGTGTCAGAAGACACTGCTTTTTTTTTTTAGCTTAAAGGGAAGCATAAAGCCTGGCCACATTCAGCAAAGTAAAAGTCTCTTGGTCCATGTAGTTCTTGGCAGATTTAACTGGCAATGCAGCTTGATTAAAAGCCAGGTAAAGTTCCCTGTGTGGACACTGCCAGTGTGTCAGTGGGTCTCTATATTCCTTCAGAAAATATTAACTTTCCTTAAAAAAAAACCAACCCAAAACAAAAACCCCAAAACAAAACCACATTGAAACCCTGTCCCCCTCCACCCCCCGACACTGGTAATTAGTCATTACCTACTGTTGCTTGCAATTTGTTGGCAGATCAAGCTACAATCTGTTGCACTATGACAGATCAATTTCTGCAATTCATTACAGAACTGAGCCAAAACAAAATAACTTTCTCTCTCCTTCCCCCCCTTCCCCTACCCTTGGTGCTGCAGCCTCTGGTTAGCTGAGATCCTTGGACTTTTTTTGGAAAGGAGCAGATGGGAGGCAAAAGAAGGATGGGAAAAGATGAGCCTTGCTCACTGCAATGCCCTTAATGTGAGTACATGTGCATATTAATGTGAGATCAGTCCCAATGCGTGGAGCAARATCCTGTGCAGTCCTGAAGGAGCATTTCAGTCGCTGAATCCTGTACAAACTACATTCTCAAACTTGTCCTTACTTTCTAACTATTTATCCTGCCAAAGATTTGCCAAAGTCAGAGGTGGGACTGCTGTTTTCTGGGAGTACCTTTCAGCTTTCCTTTCCTTAGGAGGATGGCAGGGGTCTGACAGTTGTTTTTGTCTTATAAAACTGCAGCCGCCTTTGCATTATCTCCAAGAATGCTTAATTAAATAGCACTAATGGTTATGACACAAAAACTAGGATAAAAGAATTTTTTTTTTCTACTTACTTTTGTAACTTTTGTCGCCTTGGTCATCCTCAGTGGAAAAGTAGCACAGTGACATTTTCAAAACACACAGTCCCTTGAGCCTGGAACCTGACCCAAACAAGAAAGCTCAGCTTGATTCCAACACTTGTTTGTGATGTGTACTCCTGTCTTTCAAGAGCTGTGCTGCARCAGCTGCTAAATACAGAGAAAGAGGGGAAAAGGTTGCTATTAAACAGAGTTTAGTTGTACAAAAATCAGATGGTTTACACGGGTTTTATAACTGGATACACTTGGCATTCCAAGGCATACTGGGCTTGTGGCTTGAGCTACCTTCACTAATTTTGCATAGTGAGGAGCAGACACCAGATTATTTGCTCTGCTTTTTTTCTCAGATCCCTTAATCACTCAAACCTTTGTGGTGTTTAGAGCCATCAGATCCTGCTGGGTTCACTGAACAGATATGGGACAGGTTCTTGCTGGAAGCTCTCAGCTTCCCAAAGAAGGGAGGAAAATCAGCCAACCTTCTCAGTATATGAATATTACATCCTTTGTGGGGCCAGTTTTGTGGCACTGCTCACTCTTCAGCACCTGCATAGAGCAGGCTGCCTTTGTGACAAGTGCAGGGAGCTGAGGATAACAACAAATTCCCTTGGGGTTGTTGCCAGGGTTGGGGACAGCTGGGAAGCCAGGGAGGGTGACTGCAGCAACACCTACCTGTTCACTGGGTGCTTCTTGCTAGTCTTGTCCCAGTTGTGACTCGTCTCCCAGGAAAATCTGCTTTCTCCAAGTATTTCAGTCTTTGAACACAATGACACACAGGTGGGGATGCTGAACCAGAACAGAGAATAGAAGTCTCCTCTSTCCACAGGTTAGAAAAAGCCCTCATCTTCCCTGATTTTTTTTGCCTCAAACATGCATTGGCACACATTATTTTGCCCAGCAAGTTATCCAGAAAACTTCAGGATCCTTAAAAGCTCGCTTTTTATTGCTAATATTCCTGCAGAATTTTTTGAGGAGAAAGATTTGAAGCTGATASTTGTGGCAGATAACATCAAGATTCTGACTGTAGTCTCTAACACAGACATTGAGATGATGACAGACTGTTTTTATGCACCTTTAATCCCAGCTGAGACAGGGACTTTTTATTATATTTTAAAGAGTAATATAAGACATTATAATTGTGCTTTTGCCCTTTAAGGAAGCTGTACTCAGAAAGTGCCCATGCATATTGAAGAGTTGTATGGATTTCAACATATTATTGTGTTTATCATCGTTTAACAGTGCTGTTCTGGKAATGAAGCTAAACTTCTGAATTCTAAAACTGCACTGAAAATTCTGAAATCTGAAATGCACTCCATAGAAACTGTCTTGGATATGTGCAGAAATTCACAGATACAGATGGGAACTGAGGCTTTATCAAATTATTTGGCTTTCATTAGAGCTGAATAAATAGTAACACATGAAACCTAATTCTATCCAATTTCTTTGTTCTGGTAAATTACTACCTACGCCTGTAGCTTTTCTGGTTCCTGTGTTCCTAGAGCGGCAAGTGCTTTTTCCCTTCGGAGCATTTTGTTTAAGGATTTAACCCCTCTATTCCCTGTTTTCCCTCCCCTCAACAACACACAGACATTTCAAAAGAAGCACATTTGGAAACAAGTATTTTTTGAATCAGCTTGGAGTACAACTCCATTACAAATTGTCTTTTTTGGGGTTTTGATGCTTTTGGCATCCTTCACTTCCTGTGGCACACTGGTAAAAGGAAGGTGTCTTTTTATTTGAACAGAACAGTTGTAGCATGATGTAGTGTGTTCCCTGCATTTCCATAATGGGCCAGACATTTATGTTTGCACACTGGTTGCTGATGTGCAGGTGAAGCACAGGCCTTGCCTGTCAGTCCTGTGGGGAATCAGTTCCCTGCCCCAAAATGCTGGTGGCTGCTCTGCAAAGAGCAGCCCCAGACACAGACAAACAACTGTAGAAAATATCCCTAATGTTAAATACAGTATGAAGAATCTGGTTTCCCCCCTCTTATTATTCCTATTGTTTTATTTCCAGCCCTCTTGCTAGTGGCTGCCTTTGTGGCACTTCAGCTGTGATTAGATGGGCGGGCAGGCAGCTTCCTCTAGAGCTGAAGCCAGCTGGGGGAAAAGACTGGCAAAGCCTCAACTCCTCGTCTACCCAGTGCCTCCACGGCAGAGTTTATTATCTCCATAGCTCTGTGACATGCCCAGCCTGCGTGAGCCAGGGCTCAGAGCACAAGTCAATATTCAGGAGGCAGAGCTCCCTTATTACTGCTCTGGTGCTATCCTTATTTTCATGTAGTCRTAACCTAAAAAACTGCCTAATAGCCAAGAGGCTGGGGGGAAGGGAGGAGGAGAGGCAGAGAGAGAGGGTCATCCACTTCTAATGCTGGAAACCCTGTGATAATCTGTTCCATGCATTCAAATGAAAATATGACTTCTTGGCAGAGAATAGCATTATAATGTAAAATCCCATATGCTGTTATACAGTATGTTGCAATCTGTTTTACTGCTGCCTCTATTCTAACGAGTGAATACTGCCAATAAAGCAATTGAAGATAACACTAATTGCTTATTTCTGTGATCCATAATTTTTATGACTGCCTTATAGCTCTTTAG
>NW_026623245.1:2096191-2113691 GCF_030028575.1 Malurus melanocephalus | reverse complement strand
TGGAGGAATGAGAATTCCTTTTTTGCCTGACAAAATACTCGACTATGTTGTGCCTTGCTCTGTGCTGTGCATCTCCCTCTGTATTTCTGTGGGATAGGGTTATCCTAATAAAGTTCCACGGGTTACACTGGATCTTTTGTGTACACACTGATTCCTGATCGTGGAAGTCAGGCAGGCRGGTGGTCTCAAATGGCTGTGGTAACAAATCCCTGTGTTGTCATTCGGGGTGGGTTTGGTGAGATTTCAAGCAGCTTCTTTCCAAAATCCACCTGAGCCTTTGGATGATTAAAGGCCACAGTGAGATTTTGCAGAATTCCAGCCCTTCCATGACAAGTGTGGTACCTGTGACTGCAAAGAGACCTGAAAGCTGCCCTAAGCAGAGATTTGGTCACTCTCTGATCCAGTGACTGAGCTTCCCCTGACAGCATCCTCCAAACTCCAGGGTTTTGGGAGCCCTGAAGCAGCACGGCTGTTGTTAATGCCTGTCACATATTAATGCTGCAGAAGAGACTTGTCTCCTTAGCCCTGTTAAGCTGGGAGTTTACAGCTCTGTGTGAAGTAGCATGGGCAAGGTACATGATGAGATGCAGGCGGGGGAAAAAGTGCTTTTCCTGACGTTCGCAGAAGCGAGCTAAACACCTGTGAGAAGCGGGTGCTTCAGGGACACCCACGTTTGCAAATTGTTCATGGGTATCTTGGAGATAGCACTTCTCCACTTGTGGAGTGATTAGTTACCTCTTCAGCACTGGCAAAGCTTGTGGATGATGAGCTCTGCCTTCACCTGCAGGTGTTGCCATGGCAAGGGACTCTAGAAGTACATTCAGGCAACAAAACAAAAAAAGAAAAGAAATAAAGCAAAAAAGAGGAACGGGGAAGAAGCGGGAGCAGGAGAAGACARTAAGGATATCATGCTGACCTGGTGCTTTCCTGGGGAGAGCTGGCATGGTTTGTGGCTGCCTCCYATCTCCCATCATCAGATCCTGGCAGGCAGTTGGAGTCTCCTGTGCAGCTGCCAGCTCGTGCTGGTGCTGCTGTGGTACAAGTGTGGTGCAGCTCAAAGGCTTCAGCCGAGCGCTGTAGTGGCTCTCTGGGTTGGCTGAGCTTGCAGCCTGACACCTCAGCTCAGCATATGATTAACTGAGCACTTGAAAAGTCCCATTCATTTAAAGGGTCAAACKATGCTGATCTTATTCTGGTCCTGATTTCCAAGTGTTCAAAATGGGAATAGCATTTTTCTTCCTCTCCGTCCATGTCTTCCTTTTCATCCTACAYGAGTAAAACCTTTCTGTGGGTTTGTTTCCCTCTAAGTGTGGCAGACTGACTCAGCCGCGTGTGCTTCTGAGCTGCTTTGGAAAGGAAAGATAGATTTAGAACATGTGTTGGCATCTCATTTTTAAAGTAGCTGCTCCCTGTTTGTTCTTCTGCTTGTCAGAGCAAGTCCCATAGCTGAGGACCTGCTGCTGTGATATTTTCTTTTCCGCTCATCGTTCATACTCACTTTTCCCCAGAGAAGTAAAAAATCTTAGAAGGAAATGGTCTTCTCTGCTGCATCCTAACCCCATTTGCCTCATATTTAGGTTTTCTCAGGAAGGAAACATAGCTGTGTGGAGGGTATGAGTGCTGTGGTGTGCTGTAGATTGTCCCCCATCCAGTCACCTCTCCCTTCAGGCTCGAGATTGTCTCTGCTGGTCAAGGCCACTCTCCCACACTGTGGTTGGCCTCTCCCAGGATAAAGACTTTCATCTATGCCAGGTTTAGCTGGGGAGAGTCAGCACAGAAAGCRAAGTTCTCAGTGTGTGCTCCTCAGGGTGCAAACATCTGTGATATATGTGCTTGCCCTCRTTCAGTGAGTGCAGCTTCATTCCTAATTAAGAATTGCAGTAATCAGCCAAGAGGCTTATTGTGTGAAGTTGAGGAGCCAAAATTATTTGTGAATTCAGTTCAGATTCAATGGATTTTTTTCAGCCACCCCAGAAATGTTTCATTTCTACATTTTGCAATAAAGCGGTTTCATTTTGTAACAAATCTAATTTCCTTCATAGAGTGTGAAATGGTAATTTTGTTTTGCTGTAAAGACTATTCTTGGGTTGATCCAAGCCACTAGTATTGTTGTGAGTTTTTTTTAAGTTTGGTTGTCAGCTTGAAAAAATTAACTATTTGCATAGTTGGGTCCATGAGACTGATCCACAGCTCTGGAGCYGTATCTGGGATCCAGGTCTCTGCCAAGAAACAGGATCAACTGACGAGACTGGACAGCCTCCCTGCATTTATTTGGCCGTGGGCAAAATGATGTATCCAATATGTTCTTTACAAAACTTTGTCTTTGCTGGCTGTGGAGCTGCAAAGGCTATGGATAAGGTAATGGTTTGCTGCTTTGTTTCCAATCAGTTTCCAAATCATAACTTTTCTTTTTTAAGTACTTCTGTAGCATTCTACTACYACTTCAGTTCTGCTTGGTTTTTATGGGTCAAAAAGTTTACCAAATGCCAGCAAAAATGTGGGCTTTTTTGTCTGGTGCCTCAGAAAATATGTGAGCCAGTGCCCCTAAACAGCACGTTGCTGGAGGATTAGATGTTGTGTGTAACCTAGAAATGAGAGCAATCATGGCCTATTTATGAGATATTAACCCATCAGGAATCCCACTCCAAATAAATATGATTTATAAAGTGTTATTATATTGCTGCTACAGCGTCACCCAGCAACTCAATTAGAAAGGCAAAAAATGCTGTTTGAGAGCCCGTTTTGGTCAATGAAAAGACRCTGTCACTGTCAGTGGTGTGTGAGGCCACGCTCTGGGGGAAGGAGTCCTTCAGCAATGCGGGATCTTTTCCATGGAACAGAGATAAAAATGCACTGCTCTGTGTTCCAGAGGCAGAGGAATGTGACATGATTCCAGTGTGTGTGTTTGGTTTATTTACACTAGTGCATTTCACACCTAAAGACAAGTCTTGATTGTAATTCAGCATTTCCTTTATACTAATCTGGATTTAACCCTTGACCATCTGTAGCACCTTTCAGTCTGACTAAACTAAAACACCTCAGGTTGTTTTGTTCCTTTTCCCAATGCCCAAATAGGCATTGTGGATTATGCCTAAGGATTCTGCCCTCATCCTTGTGCAGGAATACATCATATGGAGCATTTTCATCTTCATCCWCTCAGTACACAAACATGTGTCTGTCTACCTATCTATGTATTCTTGGARGTGCTTCAGGTTTTTGTTCTTTCTGCCCAGTCATTTGGAATTACTGGCTCCAGCTTTCTGTAAGGTTGAGTCACTCTGTGCTTCTCCTTTGGGTTTGTCAAATATTGTTATAGAAATAAATAGTGTTTGGCTGATTTTACCCTCCTTTTAGTTTTGGTTCCACTACTTGCAAGTGCTCTCAAATGCCTTCCCCCTGAAAGAAGGTCCTTCCTAGTCTTGGTCTCTTTTGATTAGGATCTTTCAATTTCATGATAATTTTTGAAGCCTGGGCAGTGCTGTACACAATGGTATTTTTTCTAAAGTTTCCTACATGGATTCTACAGTCTGTTGACGAGTGCTGACCCAGAGCTGCAGCTGCAAAAGGGTTTGCAAGGGTAACAATTATAAGTATTTCCTTTTCATTCTTAACATTGTCTGTGCTGTGTGAGCCGACAGTGATAGTTTCAGCTATGTAATGGCTCCATGAACGTGTCATAGCAGATGCTRTTGTAGAAGGACAATTCTCACCTCACTTGTGTTTTGCATTTTAGGCCCTTTGTGCATTTAGACAATGACACCTATCCATGCAGCAATGTTATCTTTCCCATGGGCTTTTTTTATACTGGCAATCTGGGGGGAACAGATATTTCCAAAGGTCATCATGCAAGCTAATAATCTGTTTTAAATGAGATGATGTTGAAATTCCCATGCTTAAAAAAGATCATGTTTATCTATATATTTTCTGTGTCTTGAACCAGGTTATTGTGCAATATTTCTATTCATAGGTGCCCCCAAACAGACAATTCCTGTCCTCTTCACATTTTTGTTTTTCTCGGTATGTGCCTGCATGTATTTATTTGTACCGAAAAKAAAATATCTTATTAAGATGAAGGCTTATTTTACCTGCCAGACACCTTGCCCTTCGTGCCAGTTTTCTATATGTCATTCCATATTTACCTCCTCATGTATTGCAGGCAAATGTGGTCTCTGCCATTTGCTTACCCTTGTATTCTCTCTGTGTGCCTTGGTATGTCTTTTAATTAGATGCACTTCTGTTCTTTCATTGCACATTAACCCTTTCTTTGGAGGAGCAGCTTCCCTTAGCCCTGCAAACACCCTCTGCTTTTCCCAAAGTCAAGTCCATTTCCCTCAGTAACCTTGATTTCACCAGCTATCAGTTATACCACAAATAATTCAGCCTCTAATTAGTCCATCTGTTAACTATTCAAGTACACATGACTTATCTTTATTATGTAACATAATGGTCAGTTGTCTTACCTGCTAGTGATATTTTGGTATGAAAAATATGTTTTTCTGCTTGTGACATTCCCATGTTGCCAATGTGCCCCCTATGGAATATACYGCAGATTACACAGTTTTACAGTCTGTGCCTGGCAAAGTAAGAAGGATTTCAGCCTCCCTATTTTTTTTTTTTTTCTGCAGTTGTTATTACTTCCAAGAAAGCGCAGGGGCTTTGTAGTTACCCCTGCCTATTCTCTGCCAAATTTCTTTAACTGAAAGAGATTGATCTAACAAACTTTTATGGAAAAAAAAATTATTTGCCTCTTAATAAAGTGAGAATATTTTTTATCTTAATTTCCTACTGTCAGTGCCGTGGGCCAAYGTTACATTTCTGTTACATGATGAGAGTCAGTTATTAATTGACCRTTTGAAATATCTAACCTGTATTTTCTGAT
The DNA here is from genome assembly GCF_030028575.1 of Malurus melanocephalus. Taxonomy (NCBI): domain Eukaryota; kingdom Metazoa; phylum Chordata; class Aves; order Passeriformes; family Maluridae; genus Malurus; species Malurus melanocephalus. Next base: position 2,108,812 of record NW_026623245.1, on the reverse strand, counting down.
TTGGCATTGAGTTGAGAACATTTYATTCATTCAGCACTATCATAATCTAGGGAACTAAACTTTATTATTGGTCATCATCAGGTGCTGTGACAAATGTTCAAGTGTTCAAGTTTCTAAATTAATTTTCAGGAAGTTTTTTATTTCTGGGTTTTTTTTTTTTCTAGAACATTTATCATTATTCGGCAAAATAAGTTGCATGTTCTGGAAGTTGTGTTTAAGATTTGACATTCTTGGAGCACAACACAAGACTGAGCACTAATTAATGTGATGTATAACAGTTTGACTAGAATGTGTCTATTGTACTGTGTTTTGTGTGCTCACAGGGGTTTAGAAGATTGTTGGCATCAGTTTATTTTGGCCCAGGAGAACTGTCACTTTCCTGATAGGTCTTTATTATTACRCTCCCCCTACAAAATGGGGAGAACRTATCTAGAGCCAGAAGAAAGTTCTCCTTTTGCAATCCTGAAAAGATGTCTTCTACAATTTTATTTTCCTGGGCTCAGCATTGTGCTAAAACCATATGTTGTTGGAGATCTTGTCGCTTCTCAGCTCATGGAGAGATTTCAAGTGTACACCCAGCAGTGAGAGGTGTCTCGGAAAGCTGGACAAGACTCTTTWAGATTTTACTTATGTAAAAACTCCTTTGTCATTCATTACCAGTCTGTTGCTTACCTTGAAAACTGCAAGTAAAAGCTGTACCTTTCACAGTTTTTTGGAGTTTTGAACTCAGAATTCCTTTTGCAAGCTGCCCAACAATTATGRCAATATGTTGTTCAATGTTATCTCAAAATCTCCTTTATTCCTTCCACCCTTCACAGTGAGTCCCAAAAGTTCTTTGATGGGACAGAGAAGAATTAATGCCAAAGTTGAATGAGTTACAGCCGCTACCACCTAATTAAAATGATTTTGTGCCAGTTGCTTTTGTTGGGCAGGATCCACACATAATATGATTTTAATCCTGTTTATATACACTCCTGGGACGGATTTGAGATCAGTGCTGCCATTTAAGTGAGGTTAATCAAGCATACTGTATGCAGCCTTTGTTTCTCTATTGTGTGGGAAAGGTGACTGGAGCTGCTGGGATCCTGGCTGGCCGTTCCCTGGAAAACCACAACTTTCTTGTTACCGGAGTGTGTGATCATTAACCCAACCCCAGCCCTGGTGCCTCCTCCTGCCTGCTCCTTGGGACTGTACAGCTGCTGTTATTCACAGAGGAGCCCAGAGTTATGAACTGGGTCGTCCTGGCAGCGGATCTGGGGCTGCACAGAGGCTGGAAAACAAGTGAAAAATAATTACATCTTCCGTAAAAACAAACACTATTTTTTGTATTCTCGGCGCGTTTTATGTGTATGTAAAGGACATTATGGCAAAATGAAAAAGACCCTCATAAAAATCCTTCTTGAAAAGTATTGTTGCTGACAGCCGTGACCTCTGTGAGTCTGCATGTTTACCCATAATTCATAATTAACAAAGACATTAGAACTGCCACTAGAGGATTCTGGGCTTTATTTCTTTCTAACTGGGCAGTACTAATGCTGGAAGTGCTCCCAATTCAGTGATTTAACATTTCAGGAAATCTTGGAGAGGCAGCAGAAGCCTCCTTATATAGTTCATACTCTGGGACTGTGGTTATACAGATATGGCTGAGATAATTATTCAGCTCTTGTTATTGCTATAGTTCTGCACCTGATCCCTGAGCCATTAGAGCACTCTGCAGGTTATTACAACTATCAAACATCAAGGTCTCTTTTCTAGTCTCTCGACTATGTGGTTATCATTTTACTTCTTTTAAATCCTCCATCTGCAGAGAATGCTTCGATGCTCTAACTTGGAGATCTGCTAACATTTTTTTTTTATGACTTCCCAAATAGGGCCTTTTCTTACCAGCACATTAACATAAAAATATTAACTTAGACTTTCTCTGCTTGYGTTGTATTTATTTTTTTCCCTCTTGTTCATTTCTTCTTTGAGACACTGTGCACCTACACTTTAATGTGGGTGGAGAAGGAGCAAGGTGAGCTGGGGGTGCCTTAGAACCATAAAACCCCATGAAATCTCCCCAAGRTTTTAGTTTTTATGGGGTGAATTAAGTCAGCGTTGATTTTTAACTGATACATTACTTTACAAACAGTTCTACCTCACTGCTGCTTTTCAAGCTGGATAAAAATTGAATGAAGATTGACTTGTGCCTTCATATGAGGCTTTGACTCAGTCTGTACTTAGAGATTCCTGACTGGAGGTGGTAGTCCCCAGGTAACATTTAAGGTGGGGAAGATTACTGGGAGATAATCCTTGCTGTATGTGATAACATCAATCTATTGTCACCTGGCTTTCACTGATGACCTGAAATCAAACCSAAAAGTATGATCCGAATTGTGGAAATCTGAATATCCCAGTCCTTCTTTTAGGTATTCAGGGGGCAGTCATTCACTGGAATGATGCTATTTGGGGTAATTTTGTGAAGTWAGAGCCCGGAGCAGACCTGTGTCAGCTGCATCATAGGGGAAAGCAGGAGCTAATGCTGCATTGTGCATGAGGGAGCTGGGCTTTGGGAAAGCAGAGTTCTGCACAATAGCAGCAAAACACCTGCAGAAGGCATTCCATCAGCACCAGGCAAGCTGAGGGGGGATCTCATCCACCAAGATGCAGGGGCACTCACAAACAGGATGGCAAAAGGAGCAAACATATGGTTGCCTTACTTAATATTGCTGAACTGTCATCCCACAACGTATTCCCCTAAATGGGCATTAGCTTTATGGGCAGATCAGGAGGATGTGGAACGGGAGAAAATAAAAACATCATGTATGTGCTGGGATTTTTTTTTCATTTTTTCARCACAATGTGTAATTTAACAGATATATAATTTATGTTAGACAGAGGAGTGAATGTATAATGCATGTTATGCTATTTTTAAAATCACAGATATTAGCAAGTGTCTCTGGAAAGCTGTGGGTTTAYGAAATGAAAGCAAAGGGTAATTATGCTGTGACTGGTGTTTTACTTGTTCTCTGGTTATTCTTATGTATTTTTYCTGTCTCCTCTGCATGGCCTTGCATAAGAATAGCACTTTTGCACCAATTCTTTGTTAAGGTCTTTCAACAGAAAAATTTAATATATTTGCCTTAAAAATACCCGTAGTTTGCCAATTGTGTTTTATATTCTATTAGTATGACATTAAAATAAACAGGCTTTATCCATAGGTTGTTGGGAGGAACTTGAATATTGTCTTACATTGAAATAGCTCTCTGAAATATATAGAGATATATAAACTAAGGACATATCGGACCACTGGAGCTGGTCAAAAATGGTAAAAATACATAGAATTTAAAATTTAAGACATCCATTTATTTTTTTTCCTATACTTTTGAGAGCTACCAGAAAAGACACCTTTTAATTTTTTTTTTTTTTTAAAGAGTTAAAATTACTGTGGCTGTCAAATTGTAACAGCACATTGTTAGGTAGGCCTGAAAAGCCTTTCAACTTAAAAGTTCTAATTTTTTTAAAGGAAAATTTTTTTCTTATCTTTCAGGTGGCTAATATAAATCTGGTGAAATATACTGCACTGCCTGCAGAATTCTTYACCAACACAATTGATGAAAGCACACAGCTAGGGAAATAAAGATAATTTACTTAGCTGAATATTACTGGCTTTCTTAAAGATAGATTTATTAGGAAGTAGGATCAAAACCATTTAGAGCAGAAATAAAAGGCGTTGGGAACAGCACTGAGGAGATAAGTGGTGTTACCCTTAATACAGATCCTGTTGTTCTACACAGCTTTCTCTTGTTTAAAATCAATGCGTGCTTGCCACTTTCAAGCCAGMGTTCCAATTGCATTCATAAACTTGGGCTTGCATCCCGGTGGATTTAGGACAGATATAAGAAYTGACTTTGACCTTAGGATGGAATAATCAGCATCTTGTTCATATTAATCCTTGTATTTAAATAATAATGGCTATATTTATGATATTTATTAACTTATAACTGGCTTTGGACTGTGAAACCACATCAGTCAGAAAATGAGTCATGAACTAATTTTCAGGTATTTAATATTACACTTTGGAAATTGTTATGCTGTTTCTCATAAAAGGGAGATAATGGGAATTTGATAGAAATAGTTAATTACGCGTTTTTACTTTATTTTAGGAACAYATTGGAATGTCAGAGCTATACCTGTGTTGACCTAATGTGAGGCTTTTTGCTTCCCTGTGCCATCACCCCTTCATCATGTTTGGAGACACTGCTGGGAACATTAACTAGTGGTGCTCTGGTGCCTCTGGAAAAAAGGTGACTTCACTTCAATGGTTTTAGCTTTTGAAGACAGACACACACATGGAATATGGCATTGCATGGTTGATCTGTTGGTTAAACAGGACAGTTAAAGAGTAAATCCTTAGTTTCCTGGTTTTAGAGTCTAACACTGAACCACCAAATTTCCAATTAACAGGTGAATTGCATTGCTTAAATTTCACAATTGTTTTGTAGACTTAGGCACAATGGCACCTCATTGTTGCATAGGTACTGAAAGGAATACACTGCATACATTGAAAGGAAAAATATACAAGATTTTTTTTATAAGACCTGTATTCTGTGTTATTCAGAATTGTATCAGCTTTCTTGTGGGTTATATAGGTTCTCTTGATTGCTGGATTAAGCCTGGTATTTCTCAGTTCAGGAAAGCAACAAGTCTTAAAACCTCAGGGTAAAATGTACCTATTTTACTGCACAGAAACTCAGGCCTGTCTCGCTGGTAGTTTTCCCAATGGTTGAGTGTGTGAATGTTGGCAAAATCAGAGTGCGAGGGAAATGTTTCAGGTTATTAAGCAAAAGTTAAATGAATACATAACAAAGCAGTGCCTATATATTTATTTATCCTTCCAAGTATCTCATCTCTGGTATTGGGGTTTGACCCATATTGTCATATGGGACTGCACTCACTGGCATCTATATCACAAAACAAATGAAAAACTTGGCTGCATCCTTCACTTACTCCACTGCAAGTTTTCTTTGCAGTAAATATTTTGTGTAAGCTCACCCTCTACCTGGGTGTTGAATAGTTGGGTAATAGTGGATGGCGCTTCAGTTTTTGTTTTCTGTTACAGTTATACCTTAATGTCTATTGTTTTTCTCATCTTTTTAATACATTAGGAACAAMACCATTTTTTCCCCTCACAGAAAATATGTTTTAAAGAAGTGAGGTTAGATTTTAATTTGTATTCTTGCATAGTAGCCACTTGGTAATGTTAAAAGTCCTTATTCTCTTCTCACTTTTAATGCATGCACGTCACTAGTGGTTAGGTGTGAAGTGATATATCATTTTCCATTTCAAAAGCATTGATCTAAGTCTCCTTCATTGAGAGGGATTTCTTCTTTTTTTTTTTTTTAAATAAATCTTAGTGAAGCAGTGTAACATTCCAGGTCAGTCCTGTAGGACCACTCCGGTCTCGGTGTAACCGCTGCTGCAGAGCATGGAAACTTGCTGGCACAGGATTGCAAAGTGACTCTGCAGGGGCTGGATGACTTCCAGCCAGCAATGAACCACAGCCAAGAAATGCCAATATGGATAATGCAAACAAGAGAGATTTGGGGCACATTTCGATTTAACCATCTGATTTAATTGACAGAATAAATGCACCTGTCATCGGGTAATATTCTTGTGATTAGTTTTGGCTGTGCTGATGAAACGATGTTAAAAGAATGTCAGAACAACCTGTCCTGGGACTCCTACAGGCAGTTTCAAGCTAAGGAAGGTCAGTTTTCAACTAGATAAAAGATTTAGAATTATTTCTTCTCTCTTTGTGATTGCATGTGTCTTTTACTGAGACACAGAACAATTTGTCTTGCATATCCTTCCTCTGCAGCCATAACAAAATGGGTCCTGAGTCTAAACAAACACACTTGASTGAAACCCTGTTTTTTCCAGGCTTAGTTAAGACCTTTCTGAGTCTGGAAGGAAATGCATTCCCAAGGGCACCCTTCACCCATTTGTACATTGTCATTCAGAATCAGTGGCCTTTGTGGAAATGTCACCCTCGTTTAAGAGGAGTGGTGCCAGAACCTTTTGCATCCCATTTCCCTCATCCCAAGGAAAAGAGTGCAGCCCTGAGGCCACACCCACCTTCAGGTGATCTCTGCACCAGGAACCAGGAGCTGGCTGTCAGCAACAGGGCCTGCTTTTGGCTGGGACAGGTGACATTACTGAGCCTCRTCAGTGGATGTAAAGGTAAATTGTGGGTTAATCAAAGTTTTCTTTATTGTTACTGCCTGTGATGGGGTGTCTGTACATAGAAACTGTGGACAAGGCCCACTTTGTTGGTGTGTGGTGAGGCAAAACTCTTGGTTTGAAAAGGTAAACTGGTAAGATAGACAAAGGTTTGGACAAAAACCAGTTGAGGCTTTCCATTTTGTGGGGAACTGTTCTACTGGAGGGGAAAGAGTCCTAAGAAGGAGTTGCACCTCCTCTGTGAGCAGCTGAACAGGACTTGCAGCTTGTCCACAGTACCTGCTGCAGGGATTCACAATGCCACGTGCCTGAGGCGGCTGTGATCACATGGCTGCACATCCCTCGGTACAGATGGAGCTGCATCTGTCCCTGTTGCAAAGGGGGAAATTGAGGACAAGGCAATTGGATGACTTGCCAGAGGTCACAGCTAAGGTCTATGCCAGCRCAGGGAATGAATCTAAATTCCTTCAGGCCCAGGGCCTTACCTACAAAACATTAGTAACAGAGAAATAATATTTTAGTTCAGCATCACATTTCTAGTGGTGTTTAATCCTCATTTTGGTGTACTTAAGAACTTCAAGTTGATATTTATTGCCTTTAAGTGAGGATATTATACTTAAAAGGAAGTTAATGACAAACCCTGTTGAAAACCTGAATGTACAGCCAGCACAGGCTCCCCCATGGGCAGTAGCCTAGGCCACCCAAAATTGCTCCAGGAAAGTAAAACATTTGGACACCCACTTCTGGAGAAAGGGAAAAACTCYTGCATCTGCTTCTCACTTGGGTGGCTGAAGTAGCAGTGCCAGACAGGGATTTTGGACTGAATAAATAAATTCAGCATTTGAATATGTTTGTGTGCTGAGATATAATTTGTGAAAAACCAAATTGGTTCTGATTGACAAGTTACAAGTRGAGGGGGAGAAATGTAAGTTAACTTTCTCATGAAGAGGATTGCAGAGCCAAAGTGGAACAAAATGTAAAGGATCTTTATTTTGACTAAAGTTTAGTTAGTTTTATTTTTACCAAGTCCAYACRAATGAGATTGAAGGGGTGGAACTTRTCCTATGGAGAGATATCCCATAGATTTAGATACTATCAAATTCCATTGCAGTTCCATGTTGAGTGGGGTTTGAGGCCACACTGCTTTATTGCAGATGTTTGAGTCTCATTTAGAGGGCAGAATTGCTGTACAACTGCTCTTGAAGGTGCTCTATTTTCTCTATGTCACCTGTCTAAGCACCAATATGTTACCTTCCAGATAGCACCCAAATATCCCTTCAGTGACACACAGGTAACCTGAAATTTGGGGTTACACCATGGTTTCGCCCTCAAATCTTGAATAAAGTTTTGATTTCAGCCCACTCACACACAACACACTAAAGCGAGTTAATGAACAGCCACTGGAGAGTGCTCAGTCTGCTGCCACCAGCAGAATGCTGCATATGCTGGGTCTGTTGCACCTTAGACAAAACCTGCTTTTGATGATGAGGACGGTGTTACAAATAATTTTTGATTTCCATTTGGGTCTCTGTTAAAGGAGTCTGTCAGTACTCCATCAAAAAAATTGCTCCTTTTAGGAAGCTTTTTTAACACTTTATTTTCCATGATGCTGTTTTTCATTGTATGTCCACCTACAGAGGATTGGAAATATTCAGGCTGAGAGATGTTTTCTTGTAATTTACATGAGAAGAATATTTATCAGGTGTAATTGTATTGATTTCAGGGACAGCATGTAAGGCAGGGGCTCTAAGACTTCATAACAACTCAGAAAAATGGGTCTGTGCATATTTTAGACTTCAGTTTGTCAGATTAAACACATTAAAATTCTATGAGAGAAGAAACACTAAAATATCACTGTAAAATGAATTCAGCAGATTGTGCCATGGACAAGGCTCACAGGAAGAGAGGGGAGAAAGCAAAAACAAGTTTGAAACTTCCGTGTGGTTGGAAGTGTGCTGCTTTAACTCCTTCACCTTGAGCTTTGAAAATAAAATTCTAGGTTGTCATGAGAAATGAGGAGACTGAGCAATTTATGGGATTATTTAGAAATGTGTTGTAACTTGTAAGCCTGCGAATTTGGGKTTTTTTTCAGTAGTCTTAGAGGGACTTGGCATAAAAGAGAGAGGACCTTAATTTGGTTTTGAAAGTAGGACCCTTCAGCAAATAACATGCAGATGCTTTTTCTGGTTTTTCTCTGTCTAGTTTTTTACATTCTACAAATTAGAAACTGAAGCTTTCATGAAAAAGTTCTWTTTCTGCCACTGTCCCAGCTTTAAGTTTCAGCAGACTCGAGTAGTTGTGTCCAAGGTAACAGCAGCTTCTTTGCAGCTTTGAAGGACTCTTGAAGCAAGTGTTGCAAGTGCCATTAGAGCAAAGTGTGTCTGGCTGATGGATATGGGGCTGGATCACTTCCCTAGACTGGTTTCCTTTGCTTCCCCTAATTCCTCCTCTTCCCTATTGGTGTGAGCAACTCCCTTGTGCTCCCAGTAGTGCAGTGCAGCCCCAGAGACAGTGGTGAGAAGGAAATCAGCTCCCTGTGTGCAGGTGTGGGGTGGAGTTGGACTGAAAAGAGCCCAAGACTCAAAAGAGTCAAAAGACTGAAAAGGTGGAGCAGTTGKGTGGCTGCTGCTTCACATCTGGCAGAGCATCACCTTCCCAAGGCTTGTGGCAGGGGAGGGCTCTGAGGCACCCTGGAAGCTGGGAGAACCTTTACCTTCTAGAGAAAAAACCCAGAGCATCTGGTGAAGGGAAAGAGAAGTTCAAGCGATATCTTACTCAATTCTATCTCTACAGAGGGGATAGGAAAAACAAAGTGACTTTTGATGCCAAGAACTGAAGTCTAGCACAGAGTAAATGGGTTCAAAATCTCTTGAGTTAATGAGCAGTGTGCCTGCTGTCCTGGAGGTGTCTTTGGCACTAAGTCTTAATATTAATTCCCAGTTTCCATCCAGCTATCCCACTGCATCATTAAATCCCACAGGAAATGCAAATACACATTGCCTGTCATTATTCAATGAGAATATTGTTTAACATTTGCAGTGTATACACAACCCATTATAAAACTCAGTGGTGCATGCTCAGAAGCAAAATGTATTACTGTAGATATCAGTAGATAACTATTTATAATTAATCCTGTAGGAATAGCAGTTCTAACAGTAAGAAACATCTAAACTAAATGGAGGGTGAAAACGCCTGAAGTTATTTCCATGGCTGTTTAGGTTACTGGTTTGGTCATTTCAGGGTCAGCCTTCATTCAGACAGCAAGAGAAGCGAGCTGGAATTCATTGCCTAGCGAATAGTAAATATTCAAAGAGAGGCTGAGCCTTATTATATGATCTAATTTGGGGTGTTTTGAATAAAGGACATTCTGTTTAGGTTTGCATGACTGTAGAAATAAAGCAGGGTGGTTTTTGTAGAATACCCTTTCGATAGAAAGAGACTGGCTGAGTTCCAGTTTAAAGCTAAGCCAGCCCTGCAGAGGTGCCTGTCACAGGTGTTTCAATCAGTTCTTCCAAAGAAAGAATTTTTAATTCTCCTTAATATTCACATCATCAATTGGGGASAGCCCTCATTTCCGCCTATTAGCACGGCTTCCACCTGGAGGACATGAAAAATGATCTGAGTTGAGTTCATCAGTGCCCTTTCTGAGAAATGACTCCATAATCGATTTTTAGGGGGAGAATACCTTACATTAATGATTTTACTGGTCATTCTGCCTCCAATACCTGCCCTGTCACCCCTGCTCCTGGCTCTTCCTGGTTTCTGCCATAGCCCATTTTCTCCCCTTCTCAGTGTCTGTATGCAAACCATGGGCCTTTTACACCTGATAACTGAGAAATCCCCAGACAGAGCTAAGTGACCTCTCTTAAAAATATGGGGCATTTCTTAGAAATAAACTTTGTCAACTGGAAATCATTAACCCCAAAATATAGTCCTATATTGCTGCATGTGAGACTGGGGCAGGAGCTGTTTCTGCAGCCCTGGGCTGCAGGATCCAACATAAATAATCCATTTATTTTATAAATGGTATGGGGTTTAGTTTGGATTTTATTTAGTTTTGAAAAAAAGGTCTTGTTTCTAAGCTCATTTACATCCTGGCCATTTGTGGTTAATTACTCAGACTTAACATTTCTCTCTGTTACTCCCTCTCTCTCTCAATGTAAATAATAATTCTTCAATTTAAACTGGAAGCATATCAGGGCTGTGACCACCATTTGCTGTCAATCTCTGGAGTGTTAAGACAGAACTCCAGGCTTAGCTTGAAAGCCTTTTAAGATTTAGGGTAAAAACCACAAATGAAAAATAAGTTAAACTTTTATGCATCATTATAGATGTATTGGAAAATACTAGCATAGCAGTAAACCTTAAAAGATGGCAAAATGATTTTTCACAGAATCAATTAGGCTGGAAAAGACCTCRGAGATGATTGAGTCCTACCCTTGACTGAACACCACCTTGTCAGCCAGACCCTGGCACTATTAAAACACCTCCAGGGATGGGGACTCCACCACCTCTTTGGGCAGCCCCTTCCAATGTTTAACAACCCTTTGTGTGGAAAAATTCCCCCTGATGTCCAAGATGCTGTGTTGGGGATCTGAATCCAGACTGATCACATGGAATTTTATCTTTAATATGTCCCAATAACTCAAAGCTGTGCTTGATATTCAGTAGTGTATTGATGAATTAGACTTGTGTGAAGGGCCTAAATTAATCTTATGTGGGTTTAAAAATACAAAATCCCAGTAATTAGGAATATGCTACTGGGAAAACTCTTATTTCAGACTGAATACTCMGATCACAGTGAAATCATAGCTAGAAAATTAGTTTTGCATTAGTATTTGCTAGGATGGGAGTGGAGAAAGATGATGSACTTCATCCAATAGACGTTTATCCTTGTTGGAAGCAGACAGTTTAAAAAAAAAAAAAAAAGATGTGCAGAAATAATTAAAACTAAAAGAACATAATTTGGGKTGCAGAGTGATCCAGTGAAAATTATTGCCTACATTTATTTTCATGATGGCAACATTTGTTTTAAAGAAAAGCTAACAGTACCTAACTAGTTCTATTTGTAGCTACAATTTTCCTTATTAAGTTCCTTATTGTTTACACATATTGAGAAGAAAAAGTATCAGGCAATACAGGGTTCCTTGTTAACATGAATTGCTCCTTCAGAGGTGCTTGTGGCTCTTGATGCTGCTGTTTGCAGATGCAGGGTCCCAATCCCACTTTGCACACACCTTTGTATAGAACTGAGGCTCACAGGGCTGGATTGAGGTTTGACTAAACACCTTTGTAGGTGTGGAAAAATATAGCAACACTTATCCTTTTGGTGGCACTGAGGATGAGTGCAGCATCACTTGTTTTAAAGAGGATGATGGTGACTTCTAATAATTCTAATAATAGATGCCACAGCTTTGCCCCCACTTCTATCTATTCACAAGTTGAACGGATGGCTTGTTTAAAAAACAATATGTTATCTTCTTGTTTCAATTAAAACATAATTGATTATTCAAAGCAGGAAACTGCAATAAACTATCTTGGAAATCCCCTAAACATTTGTCCACTGACCTTTGGTGTACACCAGGGTCTGGAGGCCCTCACCAAAAYCTTACCATCTGTTCAAATAATGTACAGCATCCTGGGAAAAATTCCTTCCTGTTTCACTTTTGAACTGAAAAACTTTTTCAGAAAAAAGCTGAAATCTGAATGCACAAATGAACCAAAGGTGCTCACACCAACTCATCACCCTCGTTTGATGCAGATTGTCCCCCTTCAAAGGCTCCAATACAGGAGTCCAAAGTGAGAGAGGGGAAGATGGGGTGCAACGTTTTCACTTTGGCAAAAATAATAATMATAAAAATGAAAGTATTTCCAATCCTTAAACCTGTATTGAAAGAAAAATATTTCCCAATAATGGAAAGCATTTTATGTAAGCTGTACCTGCTGTACTTTTGGAAAATACAGCACACAGAAGTCGTGATTCTCCCCTCACCAGCAATCAACCACCTGATCCCACTCAACAGCCTAAAGCACACCTTAAACCTATTTGTTTCCTCAGCTCGGAAAAGGCAACAAGAACAATTTATTTGACTGAGTTAATATATATGATTCCATTACAGTTTTGGTGCCCTGAAGGATGGCACACAGGGGCTTTGTATGACCTTTCCTTTAATGTTCCCGTAGTTTGGAAGTGCCATTAAGAAGTGATCAGTGGGAATTGTCTTAAGGATGCCACCCACCCTTCTAAGAAGGATGTGCAGTGAGACCYGACCTTAAGGTTTGATTTGATTTTTAAACTGGAAAAGACCAGAAGATAAGCAAAGCATGTGAGTTATCTGCTCTACATGCAAAAAAACACCCCCAAAATAACAGACCCATAAACCCCAATTCCCTCAGGGG